>NW_017257371.1:340549-349053 GCF_001594055.1 Mycetomoellerius zeteki | reverse complement strand
CGTGCGTGCGTGCGTGCGCGCGTGCGCGTGCGCGTGCGCGTGTGTGTGTCGATCAAATTAATTAATTGCTGTAGATTCAATTTCAGAAGTATATATTTTGAATAAATATAATTATTGATAATTTTGTGTGTGTGCGTGCGTGCATGCGTGCGTGCGTATGATAGAATATGTACACATGGCTTGTATGTGTATGTAAAGAAAAGATTAAAAGTGCAGATATAATAACGGAAGAAATAATGGAATAACGGTGTCAATCGAAAACTATGTATTCCGATGTATTTGATTTCTGCTTGAAATCGTACGTTATTCCTCCTATTGTGTCTGCATCCTAAGAGAATCAAGGATATGTATAGTTTAAATAATAGTTTGCAATTTGCATATATAAATAATAATTGATAGATTACGAATTATTACTAAATTTCGACAAACCCATTTTTATTAAACTAATAGTACCGTGATATCTTTTCATCCAAAACAAATTTATTTAAAGGAAAAATTTTTTAAGCCCGCCCTTTCCTGTCATATGATTTATGCGCATTCAAAAGTAGAGATATATGTTCCATTCGAGTACTCTCGATCGAATAGGATACAATTCCTCAATTGACATCAAACATCTCATGTCTTATCTCGTGAAAGATTTTAAATTTCAAAAAAAAATTATTCAAAGGGCTCTATTTTTATACTGATACATTCCTCAAACAATATAATTATTATTATTGTCGCATTAATAGTATACTTTTTTACTTTGTATTATCGATTTATACTAATTGATATAAATAATTGAATAAAAAATATATTGTTTCTTAGCATTTATCAATTAGCGTATAATATATGTACGTATAACTTTACGTTGTTATTATAATTTTATATATTATAATATAATTGATATCACATCATATTATATCATCGTCATACTTTATTGTAGTATATATAAAAATAAATTCGTATTATTACGCACAATCTTTCGCAATATTATACACTGATATTCCAGTAATTAATTCTCCAATATCCCTTTTTCAGACTTTTCCAACTTTTCAGTGTGTGTATATTTTATGATTTTATGTAATTCATGATGTTTATGGTATGTCGCATGTAACATCCTACTTATTGTATATTATATAAGTATTTCAAAAGTGATACGAAATGCATACTATCGAGCCTACAATACTCAGTCAGAAATAGTTCCTCAAAAAGACGTCGTTTCGATGTCGAAGTTTGTTTTTAAAAGTCGAAAATTTTCGAAATTGTTATTGATTTCGACGGATTTTTTATTCCAATTTCAATTAATTTTCGAATTGGAAATAAAATCTTGAATTGATCTAGCCCGCATAAAAATATACTACTAATGTCACTAATGCAATAAGTAAATTCGATAAGTAGTGTCACTAATATATAATAATATATAATAATATATAATTATGTAATAATGTAATACGTATGTATACAATATACGGAGTATCCTAAATTTAAATGGTCAATTTTCGTGAGCGTATAGGGAATCGATAAACTAAGAAAAAAAAGTTCTTTAGAGATAACTTCGTTTTGGAGAAAATTACAAAAAAAGACAATACGTAATTTTCTGAATATTATCGTTTTCAAAATGCAATATTATTGTTTTCGTGACTTCAGCGACAATGCTTCACAGGTAGTGCGAGAGTATGCGCGCATACTCGATTTCCAAGCAGAAGAGTATCGGATCAGTGAATCATTACGTTGATACCAGATCAGTGTTTGGCTGCAACAGGAGTTGTCCATACAAGATGTAATGTGCATTGCTGCAAAAGGCCAATATTTTGAACAAATCTGCGTTAAGCAAGTGACAACGTGTATAAATAAGTGTGAATAAGTTATAAATAAGTACAAAAATGAAAACTACGTTTTGTCCTTTTTGCTGTTTTTTTCGAAACGAAGCAATAACGAGCATGTCTATATGTAAGACCTTTTTTTTAGTTTATCGATCCCCTACACGCTTCCGAAGTTTGACCATTTAAATTCGGGATATTCTGTACATACACATACAAGATAAAAATTTTCAAACGTAATGAGACAAATATCTCGAAAGATATACAAGATATTGAAAAATGCTTCAAACAAAAGTTATGTAATAACTCAGGCTACGGTCCACTTGAAGCATCAAATGTAGCAACAAATGCTTCGAAGCATTTTTGATTGGTCAATTAATAAAATTCTTTCTTCTGATTGGTCAATCAAAAGCTTCGAAGCATTTGTAGCGCCAAGTGGACTGCACCCTCAATAAGATGCAAATAATGGTAAAATTAATAATTTAAAAAAAAATTTTTTAAGGTCATATATAAAGACTATTACCATTTTTTTTTTAGTGAAATCGTGTTTTTTTTATATAATATGATTCCTCTAATTATTCTGCACATAAAAATATTATAGGTAGAAAAATCAAAGAATCAATAGTTTTCAAATCATTCTATACTTTGTTCTGGCACATATTGATATGTAATATTAAATATCTCGTGGAAACTATTTTTTTTTTTATAATCTCTTAATTTAATACTTTTATACACAGAATAATGAAACGAATCAATTAATATAAAGAAAACACTAATATTGCTTATTTAAAAAATTACCAATTTTGCTTACATATCTTTCTTAAAGTAACTATGTGCAGCACAGAATTTGCAGCAATATCGTAACAAAATCTCTGCAGTATTACGATAATGTTGCTGCAATGTTGCAGCAGTTACTGCAACTATTGTGAAACTTTGTGCTGTAGGGTGTATTTTCTTTACACCAATTAATTCATCTCATTATTTTGTTCTTAAAAGTACGATTATAAAAAAAATAATTTAGGAGATATTTAATATTTCATGTCAATATGTGCCAGAATAAAATATAAAATATTTCATAAAATATTAATTTTTTTGTATCTCTACCATAATTACTTTTATATGCAATATAATTAGATGAAACATGTTATATAAAAAAAAACTGTATAAAATTTCACTTAAAAAAAAAGAAACCTTGAAATCTCTTAGAAGCACGTCCATCTACAGATGATTTGTAACTCTATCAAAAGATACCCTCCTTGAAATAAAGTAAGCTCTACTTAAAATATTTTTTAGAATAACGAATAGTTTGGGTGAGATAATTGCGTCAAATAGAGCACTCTGTATATTTTTTTGAAGCAATTATGTATTGTGTTTACACTAATTGATTCATTTCATTATTCTGTTTCATTTTTAGCAGTAATTTTTGAGATAAGTAGGTATTAGTGAGCGCTGGTGAGCGCACCTTGACGGAAAAACAGAAAGCGGAAAAGCAGCAGCCAATCAAAACTCGCGTTGGTAGTCAACAATATTTCGGCTTTTTTGTATATATAATACTTACTACCAGCGCGAATTCTGATTGGCCGCTGCTTTTCCGCTTTCTGCTTTTCCGTCAAATTGTAAACGCGCCTTAAAGTATTCGCGCATATCGTGACTGTTGCTCCATGTTACTCAATATGGCGATTTAAAAGTAGCAAGATAAAAATTTTCCTCTCTTTTCTAGACAATTTTATTCTCAAACATGAGAAAATTTCTCATTGTTATACGTTTATGTATAGTTATTATATGCTTATGAGTTGTCTAGATCTAAAGAGTGGCCATGTATGTATGTACATACGTATATATATACGTTATACATGCATACATACATACGTATATATGTACACACACACGACAGCCTTTGCATCGTTTCATCGATACGTTATTCGTTTTATCGATACGATACAACGTCACCTGGTAACTTGGTCACCAAGTGAACCAAGTCACAAATCACCGTGCCAGCCATTGTCAAATATTTTCGCTAGTTATTTCTAGCAATTAATAACTAAAGTTCATCATTATATAAAATATATTCGCGTTCGCGCGCGCGAGTTGTTTTTAATAAACAAAAAAGTTATTTTTATTAAATAAAAATCAATAGATTGTAAAAGATGGAGAAAATGAAGAAAATAGACAAATTACCGTTGGATCCTCAACGAGAATTTTTGGACATGGATACAGACGACGAAGATTTTGGTCGACAAGGTCTTTTTACCATAACTTGTTTTTTTCAACATTTTTGATAATTGGTTTATTAATAAATTAATTGTTAATTAACGCGTATATACATACAAAAGTGTGCGTGCTTTCTAAATTATTTCAGAAAGTCCCGAAACCGAAGAGGAGCAATCTTCTGAACCGATCAGACCAGTCTTTGATGAACAAGATTTAAATAAATTGGTTATTCTTCCAAGTTTATTTATAGATACATTCTCACATACATATATGTATATCATTTTTATTTTTTAGTAATTGATTTCTCTCATTTCATTCTTTTATAATTGCACAAAAATGTACTATCTGTACATTATATCTGACGTCAAATATATATATGTATATATAAAATTATTAACTAACTAAAAAGAATATGATTAACATTTTTAGAATATCAGTTAAATCTTTCCAACAAACATCTCTATATATAAATGATATACATTTTTATGTTACATTATTTTAGGTACAATATGTAAAAGATTTCACGATTCTTCCTTCCATCAAGGACTCCGATTGGAACGAGGATTGTTATACAATAATTCAAAAATATTTCGAAAATCCAGCTTACACATTATTATGTATATATTTTCAAGTTGATACACTGAGGGCACGATTAAGCATCTTGGATGATAATCAAAGCGATTTCATGTATTTTTTACGAATACCTTGGCACGTGTTTACAGTCGATAATTTTCATGCCACAGTTGTCTTCGGCAGCATCAATCGTAACGCAATGATGTGCGTATTGAAAATAATGGAAAACATGTATGTCACCGTCGCACGTAACAGTAGCGAGTGGCCAGAGAGTATCTTTTTTTAATATTTAATTATGATATATATAACTATGTTTGATAACAATTTTATCGAGACACTTTTGGAACCTAAATATCAAAATTCTAAAAATAGAAAATAATTGATATTTTTAATCACAAATTCAAATTGCATCATTTTTCAAATCATATTTTTGAAATCATTGTTCTTCAGTTTAGTTCTATTTAGTTTTTCAACGTCAATCTTATTGTATAAACATTTCCTTATTTCTTTAACGAGAACAGTTATCAGAAACAATCTATTTTTCAATCTACATAATTTTCTAATGTGCTTAACCGAATGGGTTTACAAGCCGATGGGTTTAACCAAATTATATGTGCCGGGAGAATATCTGTCTGATATCGCGACACTACAGAGAGATAAAAAGTCAAATTCATCCGACAATGAGACAAATGGTCTGCATGTTTCTAAGGAATTGCAGGAGTCGGAAAAGGCATTGATTGATAGATTTGAAAGAATTGTACGATATTGGATAAAACAGATACGGCAAATATTGACAAGCACATCCACAAGCAACAGTGGACGAACTGTATTCGACGAGTTGCAATATTGGACGACGAAATGTTAGTTTTGAATGCTGTATTTCATGTTACGAATCGTAAGCGATTAGTCGTTCATGTTTATTACAATTTTTATTTTTGTCTCAAAAGAACATAAAATGTTTTATTTTCAGATTTCAATTTATGTTATTTGCACGATCAATTATCAAATATGGAAATTCAATCGATATTGCATCTGTTAGAGAACGTTTGTTCGCCGAGCGTAGACTCCTTTCAACTTTTAAAGTTACAGCTTTGCGAAAACTTAGAACAAGCTTCATCCAATATAATGTATCTGAATATTCTATCAGAGGCTTGTAAGAACCTGAAATGTCCAGGAGAGATTGAAAAGCCCATAATGAAAATATTGTTATTGATACTATTCATCTGGACAGAATCCCCGTTTTATAATATGTCGTATGCGATCTTTAACGTTTATTTAATATAACATTAAAATATTTGACTATTTGCAATCGTAATCATAACATTTTGATTCCTGACTTATTTTAAAATTATTCACATATTTAAGAAGTTGGATAACGAAACAGATTTACTTGTTTATTTTAGGAATAATATAGAAGTACTTTGTGAAGCTGTAAGCATACAAATAGTACATCAATGTAAAAATTATGTTAATTTGCAAGTAATATTAGAAGGCGATACAGAAAATGGAATAAATATACTTCGGAAATGCATCTCTAGTTGTCAAATATATAAGACGATATATAATAAAGTATCTAAATTAAATATATGGCCAATTTTACCAAGCTTCCACCAAGCAAAATATTCTTAATAACCTTTATCTTATAAACATCCAAAAATAATTAATAAATTATCCAACATTAGCAAATATTAGTTGAAACAAAATAAATTATATCTAAAAATTCACAAGTTTAATAAACAATTTGAAAAAATTGTTAAAATTGGCTGTAATTTCTATAGAATTCGAGCATTTGTTCATTTTTTGCAAAAAATTAATTGCAGGTTACAAAGATAACTACACTTATTAAATCGAATAGTAACTGGGATGTAAACGAACAATTAATATTTAATTACATTGATACGTTTATGCAAAGATGTTATGATATCATTGAAATATGCAATATTTCGACAGTGTTTGAAAAGTAAGACATAATATTTTGCATACTCGGGGAAAAAATATTTTATTATATAATTATATATAAAATTATATAAAATATTATATATAAAATATGTCTCTCCATTTATATATACAATTATATAAAATTATATATAAAGCATTTTTTCTCGGTTATGCATATTCAGAACAGTAAATACATCACTGCATACACTTCGTGCGCACTCATTATCACACACGCACACAATTATAATTGATATAGTGTCATATACATAATTTTTGTAGGTGTACTAATGTGGGAATGATTGGCGGTCCAAATGGTATCAAATATGACGCTTATTGTAGTCAAATAGAGAATCTATTTTCTGAGATTCTCGATGAAATTAAATTGATTCGCCACGAAATTTTAGACGTTACAAAATTTTCGTGGCTAGAGAACATGCTGAATTTTAAGAATTTTGTGGTGGAATTAGAGAGCATGGTCAAAAATTTGATCGACTGTATATTTGATGAGATCAAAAATGTTGAAGAGGGTATCGAGGCAATTTATGCTTTACAACGCTTTAAACACAGAGAATCGTTGCGAGATTTATTATCGAGGAAATGGGTGCAGGTGAGAAAGAAACACAAGAAAACCAAACTTTTATACAAAAAGATAAAAAAAAAGATAAATTCAAACTTATATACATGTTATTATATACTAGAATGTATACAAAAATGTAATAATAGATATTTAATGCAAGTTTAAGAATATAAAATTTTTCTTTAATTAGTAAGAATGCATTTCTTCAGGTTTGGGAAATGTTTGATAAAGAAATTGAAAATTGTAGTGATAATATGATTTTATGTGAATCATATTATACTCCGTTTCAATGCTACTCAAAAGATGTAATTATGCTGTGCATTAAACAATATTTAGAACGATTATTCCATATCATGATTGATATGTCTGATTGGATAGGAGATTGTGCAGCTGAGACGTAAGTAAAATCTCTCTACTAACCTAATGTCCTTTTTATCTGCTCACATAATAAATATATTTTTATCTAATTAAAAAAATATAGGAGAACACTTGTAGTTTTTGTTACGCTATTTTATTAGATAAAAAAATTTAGAATCATCTTCTTTATATGTGTGTATGATCATTATATATTTTATTGTTTAAATTTTATATGCAATATATATAACAATATTATAAAAAAATTATTTTTAGATATATATTGGAGGAATACAAGCGAATGATGTGTCGATAAAAATAATAGAATATCATCGATAATAAAACATAATAGAGTGTAATGACCTGGGAAAAAATGTTTTATATAATAAAATTACATATAAAATTATATAAAATTATATATGTATATACATAAAATTATATATAATTTTATATAATTATACAATATGTAAAACATTTTTCCCGGGTAATTTTGATAAAAATTATATAACGTATACACACTAGTGCTTGTATATTGTATAAGAAAAAATATATGAAAATGGAAACTCTAAAAATTCGCAGTATATCAACTCTTGAATAATTTTTCTACGAAGATTGCTAATAATAAACTCAAACAGCAGAAAAATCTATGGTAAATATGAAATATAATGCACCTTCCTCCGATTTTCTTGTAATTTTGTAAATTTATTATTTCCACGCGTAGAATATATTCTGAGAAAGAAAATCGTCGCTTAAGTCCCGGTTTTTTAAATTAAATTTTCAAGTTTTTTGATGTCAGTAATTAGGAAAATGATAATTATATAAAATAAATGATAATTATAAATATTTATTACTTATTTATAATTTTAAAGAAATGTTAGATTTAAACTTTAATCCACAAAAAGAAATAAAAAGATATTTTTATTAAAAAATACCCGGGAAAAAATGTTTTATGTATAATTATATAAAATTGTGGCGATAACTTTGAATTAGTTAGGCCAGAAAAATGAATAACGGATCGTGATCGATTCGAAGTATGATCGACCGCGGGG
>NW_017257371.1:340116-340348 GCF_001594055.1 Mycetomoellerius zeteki | reverse complement strand
GGAATGATAAAGATTTACGGACGAGCGCGGTGCTTGTTGGTGCAGCTCGATAGCTTATTCTCTTCAAATTATAAATTCTAGATTTTTACAATTGCTCGATGCTTGTACTCTGATGCTTGCTGCTCTGATGCTTGCTCCCACGGCGCTGTCGCTTCGAGCTGCTCTTGCTGTGAGCTTATGCGAGCGTATGCTAGCACGTGCGAGTGCATGTGTGAGCGTGTGCATGTGTGAA
>NW_017257371.1:338640-339690 GCF_001594055.1 Mycetomoellerius zeteki | reverse complement strand
TTATATATAATTATACATAATTATATATAAAACGTGTCCATTTATATAGTTATATAAAATTATATATATAATTTTCTATAATTTTATATAATTATATATAAAACATTTTTTCCCCGGATAGTTATTCTCTAAAGTTCATATTTGACATAAGTAAGAATCAATCGCTCGGTGAGTAGATTGCATTCCGAAACTCATTAAAAAAAAAGTGTTGCAACTTTTTAATCGGTGAGTGTACAGTATGCATCATTGATGCCTTCCGACTTGAAATTTATAATTTCCTCCGATCGTACACATCATATCTATATACACTGTTAAAAACACCGCTTTCCTTTTAGGAGACACAGTCGACACAAGTGTCGTTCTATCTTTGTCACTCTCTGAATGTCAAGAAGAATAGAACGATGTGACACTTATGTCGATTTATGTCATCAAATGGAAAGCAGTTTGATATCCAGTTTGAAGTTGCTACTACTTGCTAGCAGTTCATGTTACATAGTCAAAGGATGCGTTCCGTTTCTTGCATGAAGCGCATGAGTACCTATTTAGTGCATGGTATGGAGTGCAGGGTACGTTCCGTTTCTCCAATACACTCCATGCGATTTTAGTAACGGAACGGATTCGCAGTGAATTCATGCATTGATGAACATGGACGACAATTTAAAATTGACTGAATTACAAATGCATTCAATAATTACAGTTACATCTTTTTTTTGACAAAAGAAGATTTATATTCAACCGAAATTTTCATAATATCAGTATACGCGTAATGTTTCGGTAAAACCAGTATTATACCGTATATATATATATATATATATTATATAATATATGTATACATATATGTGAAATGTTAAAAAAAAATTTTTGGGTATTCTGAGCACTCTACTTACTTATCTTTAATCCTTACATAATTTTGAGAAAACATTCGCCCCAGCCGAACCACTATTCATTTCAGTTTCGCACTAAAATATGTTGAATGCATAAACTGCATGAACTGCCTCAGCTTGAGAAGTGAGGCACTTCATGCGGTCTCTTGCACCGGAAGAGGCGGGG
>NW_017257371.1:331782-337873 GCF_001594055.1 Mycetomoellerius zeteki | reverse complement strand
TAAGCAGTAAAGAAATCGTAAGATTGGATTCGCTACTGGCCTTACGGTCTCTATCGTGATTGACCAATTCGCTTACTGATTATGTCTTACGGCCTTACGTTTTTGTATGTGCCATGGGCTTTAATCTTACACCGTGGCATGCAGCGGGTGTGCATGAAGAGAAAGGGCTATGGCAGAGAACGAGACGTAACGAGACGTAAGTTCCGTAGTCGTAACGTAAGGTAAGGCAGAGAAAAACGTAGCTGTCGTAGTCGTGACTGGTCTGGAATGGTCGGTAAAGTGTGTCAGAGCGACGAGGTGAGTAATATTAATGCACGTTTATACGTCTTAATAGTTAATAAGGAAATATATACACACTAAAACAAAATAAAAATAGATTAAAAATGTGTTAAGGACATTTTTTGTTAGTAATTAACAATGTACATACATACTTCGAAAAATATTGGTTAACCTCTAAAATAATAATTACGTACTATTATGATTATTTCAGGAGGTGGAAACAAATATCATTATATCTTTAAAAATAAATCTATTTTTATTTTGTTTTAGTGTGTATATATTTCCTTATTAACTATTAAGACGTATAAACGTGCATTAATATTACTCACCTCGTCGCTCTGACACACTTTACCGACCATTCCAGACCAGTCACGACTACGACAGCTACGTTTTTCTCTGCCTTACCTTACGTTACGCCTACGGAACTTACGTCTCGTTACGTCTCGTTCTCTGCCATAGCCCAAACGGAACGAACTTCTATGCTTCTATGCGCATCATGCAAGAAACGGAACGCACCCAAAGTCTTCGTCACATGCAGGCCTCCAAAAAAAAATGCTATAGCGCCGCCATTTTGTTTTTTAGAATTATAATTTTTTATACATTTTGAACATCAAAATAACAAACAGGTATAAAAGATTTTTTCTATCATGTATAGTTTTTTAATAATCACTTCTCAAAGTAAGGTATGATTTTGAGGCCTCCAGGGTGGAATAACCCCTTAAGGATAGATCCTCTAGCTTCTACAAAATACGGAATATTATCCAGAGCTATGAAAATTGCACAGGATCAAAGTTCTGTCGTTCTGTGGGCCTCCCCACAGTTCACGCATTTGTGTACAGCGGAATATGGAGTCTCTTTTGAATAAGCGTGTTCTTTATCGCAGTACAGAAAACGAGACAACGCTCAACGCTGTTGCCTTTCGCAGTTCTTACATGTTCAGTGGTACGAATATAGATGAGTGAATAACTGTGAATAAACTATAAGAAGCAAAAATTGATTTTGTCATTGAAAATGAACTTGGAACTATTAGGTAAATAAACAATTATGAGATGTGCGTAATAAATAATAAAATTAGTAGGTAATTATTTAGAATACCCCTCCGACCTAAAATCTTAATAAAAATATACTCATTCGACGTGTTTTCACTCAAAACGAAAGAATCTGGCAGAAAAACGCGGCGGTCGGCGAATTTGTGTAATTAAAGCAGAATGTACACATAGTGCTATATCGAGTCGGGATGACAGATATCTTAACCTCTAAAGTCTTGAACTTTAACGCTTAATAACTTGATTCGCGAGGCCGACCGCGTTTTTCTGCCAGATTCTTCGTTTTGAGTGAAAACGCGTCGAATGAGTATATTTTTATTAAGATTTTAGGTGGGAGGAGTATTTTAAATAATTACCAATTACTTAGTATTTTCTAGTCTTAAGTTATTTTGCCTTATTTATACTTCAACAATTATATACATATTTTTTACAGAGTCATTTGGTCAAAACTATCCAGAGGTACGTCTACAATATTAATTGTGATTTTATTATTATGAAGTAATTAGATTTGTAAACATTTTTAATAATTATTCCTATTAGGAATTTGATGGTACATTAGATTGTATATCTCTTGCTGTAACTTGTACATTTAATAAAAGAGGAACATTACTTGCTGTCGGATGCAACGATGGAAGAATAGTTATTTGGGATTTTCTAACTCGTGGTATAGCTAAAATTATTAGTGCTCATGTACATCCAGTATGTTCATTGAGGTAAATGTTACAGACAGCTTGTAAGTCTGGTTAAGATAGGTTGTGTATAACTTTGTAATATTGTGTGTGTGTATTTCATAGTTTAAATAAAAAGTGATTGATTTAAGGTGGTTCTACATTAAAGTGCTGAAAAAATTTGGGTGCCTCACTAGGGTTTACCCAAAATCACAAATATCTGCACAATTTGGATAAAATATTAAAACTACATGTATATCTTAATGAAATAGTATGAAATATATGATAGTAAATTAAGAGTCGCATCTTCACCAAATGAAAATACTGTAATGTTATGTTTATTTTTCAAAATTAAATTTATATGCAAATTGATGCATATAAATGTCTGTCCAGAATGGCATATTATTTTTTTGTGATCAATGATCATTACAATTGTAATTTTTTTAACTATTATAATTTTGTTTTTTTAGAGAAATCTATGGTAATGTTTGTGTGCAGTTAGTCAAAGAAGCACCTCTGACCCATATGTGTAACTAGATTATACATTAAAAGTTACATTTTCAATATTTTTGTTCTCTTGTTTCATCGTTAACCTACCATAGAATTTTACACACGTCAAGTATGATACTTCAATTTCATTATGTTAAAAAATTAAACATTTCTATGATAACTCGACTTACTGAGAATCACCTTAAAAGACGATACAATAAAAATGGTTTGGAGGAAATACACAATACTAAATCTCAAAATATCAATTATATTTTTTAGTTGGTCTAGAAACGGTCATAAGTTATTAAGTGCATCAACCGACAATAATGTATGCATATGGGATGTTTTATCTGGAGAATGTGATCAGAAATATAGATTCCCTTCTCCGATATTAAAAATACAGTTTCATCCAAGAAATCTCAACAAGTTTTTAGTATGCCCAATGCGTCATGCTGCTGTTATGGTTGATGTCGAAGGAACACACAGAGTTATACCACTTGATGAAGATGTATGTAAATGATATATTTTGATATTATTGCCATTCACACATAATTAATATACTAATTTCACTAATGTACCAATATTTGTTATGTACATATACCTATGTGTGTGTGTGTGTGTGTGTATATGTTCATATATATTTGTGAAAATTGACAAAAGATAAAGTATTGCTTCTTAACTGATGGAATCAATTTTTATTAGCAAAATGTCAATAATGTTAAAAAAGATCAATTAAATCTTTTTGATATTTTATGTAAAAAAATGTTTAGAGATTTATTTTTTTAAGTATTCCTATTGAATTTAATTGAATTTATGATAAGAGACTAAAGCTGATAAAAATAAAATTGCTCCAATTTCAGAGTGATTTAAACATAGTAGCATCATTTGACCGACGAGGAGATTACGTGTATACAGGGAACGCTCGTGGTAGAGTTTTAGTTCTTGACGCTGAGACATTAAATGTAAAAGCCTCTTACAAAATAACGCAAGGCACTGCTAGTAACACAGCAGTAAAAAGTATAGAGTTTGCACGGCGAGGCTCCTGTTTTCTAGTTAATACCGCTGATAGAGTAATTCGTGTATATGATAGTACTGAAATATTAGCGTGTGGCAAAGATGGTGAACCTGAGCCAATACAAAAATTGCAAGATCTTGTAAACAAAACAATGTGGAAAAAATGTTGCTTTTCTGGTGATGGAGAATATGTGTGTGCCGGATCAGCAAGACAACATGCATTGTATGTATGGGAAAAAAGCATAGGAAATTTAGTGAAAATTTTACATGGGACCAAAGGCGAACTTTTACTCGATGTTGTGGTAAGAAAATCGAATTTATAATTGTCATCATATTTTTTTGACTAAAATTTAATATGATAATATTATAAAACTGCTCATGCTACGCAATGTCTTCTATTTCTTCCTCTATCTCTATAGTGGCATCCAGTCAGGCCGATAATCGCATCTATATCGTCAGGTGTAGTTTCTATTTGGGCACAAAATCAAGTAGAGAATTGGTCTGCGTTCGCGCCGGATTTCAAAGAGTTGGATGAAAACGTTGAATATGAAGAAAGGGAAAGTGAATTCGATTTGAGCGACGAAGATAAGTCTGTCGTTCAAGGAGAAGAGGCTCAGGATGAAGAAATAGAGGTTGACGTTGCATCAATTGACAGAGTTGCTGCATTTTGCAGCTCTGACGAAGAAACTGAAGATATTGGTTCACTTCAATTTTTACCTATATCTCCAGATGTGGAAGATTCCGAAGATAATCAAGTAATGCCACATGAACCGCCAATGAAGAAACATCGTTCACACGATATAGATTTACAGGGAGCACCGACTGATGGTAAGATCTCACATACATTAAAGGCAAAAACATAGAGAACAGACTGCGCAACCCACGGCGTGTGTCAAAATGATAAATAAAAATAAGAGAGAGGGACTGGAGAGGGACGGCTGATCTCTATCTCTTTCCACTTAACAGTGTAAAAAGGAGATTGACCGTCTTCCACGGTCTCTCTCTCTCTCTCCCCCCCCCTCCTTCTCTCATTATTGTCAACCACATTTAAATACTATTTATTTAATTAGATAATTTACTTAATTAGATCGCGCAGTCCATTCTGTATGTTTTTGATTAAAAAGGTATGCTTGTAACAATTTTAAACCAGTTAGTAGTTGAATTTTTATATTGGTAGTCTGTGTGTGATAATAATTAATAAAATTTACAGAAACTCATCCCTTGCTAAATAAAGGAAAGGATAAGCCGACCACAAAAAAGGGAAGACCAAGACTTGAATATAAAAAGGGAAAGTAATCTAATATGTGAGAGAGATCGATAATAATAAAGAAATTCGCTTATTATTTATAATATAAAAATGTGAAAAATTCTTGACCATTTTAATAAGTTTTGATAAAAGCACAATGTATGATAAACATTAAATTGATTGTAACTAAAAATAATTAATTTTTAATCAGTCTTAAAAAACGACGATTCTATCATCGGACATCATCATCCGATGATTCCGTTATCTCAATAAAAATTACTTCATTCACCAACCCGATGCGCAACAGCGAAGTTACATCTGCAACGTTGCTACGATGATTCTATAACAAAAAGAATATAAAACAAGTTAAAACAGAATAGAAAAAATCAATCAATATTTAAAAAAATATTTACTAAACGCGAAGTTCTCTTGAATAATCATATAATTTTCAAAATATATAATTTTTATAAGAGCACCGAATTTTTTAATTCACCGTTCAGTTAGATATTTATAAAATTTCGAAATAATTTGAAAATAATCCTTTTTTCTAATTTTTTTTTTATCATTTTTTAATCGATGGCTGCGTTCAGCAGAACGTTCGTTTTGCAACTGTTGGAAGTTTCCTTCGAGCTGATTGGATCATACTTTTAGATCTAGAAGAATGGTCCTATCTCAATAGACAATCATAAAACGGTTGCAAAACTGTTGAGTCTGCTGAACGCAGCCATTGTATAATAAAACAACTAAAGAATAAACAGAAGAAAAATACTGATATCATACAAGCAAAAATTGATATTTACCGCAAGGTTGTTCCGCCGGACATTAAGGTTTGTTCGCGTCGCAAGCTCCAACATGTTCCAATATGTTCCAATCATAGCTCCTATTCACTCTATCAAACGCGTTATGCGGGGTATACAATAGAAGTAGTAGCGGTAGTCGTAGAAAATTGACCAATCACAGTCGAATATGAGAAGAATAATCAACTGTGATTGGTCAATTATCTACGACTTAAGACCCTACGACCGCTACGACTTCTATTGTAGACCCTGCATAACTTGTCGTATTACCCCGGATCTACAATAGATGTTTTAAGTCTTAAGTCGTAAGAAATTGACCAATTACAGTCGAATTCGAGGAGAATAATCGACCATGATTCGTTCATTTCTTATGACTTAAGGCTTGGAATTTTATCCGGGGTTAGTATGAACGAAAGCATTGAAATCCTATGGTTGAACTTTACCGACACCGGCATAATGCGGAGTCTACAATAGAAGTCGTAGCAGTCGTAGGGTTTTAAGTCGTAGAAAATTGACCAATCACAGTCGAATATGAGAAGAATAATCAACTGT
>NW_017257371.1:313648-331620 GCF_001594055.1 Mycetomoellerius zeteki | reverse complement strand
GTGATTCGCCTATTATGGTTTAAGGCTTAAAACCCTATTGTAGATCCAGGGTTATGGCCATTATAAATCAAGTTTAACAGAAAGCGCGGAAGGCCTCTGATTGGTTACGCGAAACGCGGAAAATATCAACCCATGTAATCACACCCTTAGGGTTGATTTATAATAGGCCGTAATCTGTTAACTTTTTCCGTAATCTGTAAGAATTGACCAATCACAGTCGAATGAGAGGAGAATAATCAACTATGATTGGTCAATTCTTATAGATTACGGAAAAAGTTAACAGATTACACGGCCTATTATAAACTAACCCTTATTAAAGGGTCTCTAGTCTCGCTTCTCGCTTTCTCATTCTGGCTGTGTTCCAAAATTCACTGGTAGTGCTGACAATGTATAGTATACGTGATGTAAACTGTAGATTTTCAGCGCTGGCAGTAAATTTTAGAACACAGCCCTAGTTGGCCTGGTTTCTTGCTGCCATGTGACAAATGCAGGCAAGTGCGGGCAAGTGTGCTGTGTGAACAAGTGCGAGAACTGAAAAGGAAGGAGAGATAATCTTCTAGTTTAAAGAAAACAATTTAATGCGGAGGAAAACTTTGTCCGGAACATCTTTGAATAGACAAGATTGACCGCGTGTATATGAAAAAAATATATATGTATAATATATAAGGACTTTAATAAGGCAGTGTTTACTTATAGGATTTGCCACTTTGATTTCAGACGAGTTCGGTGAGCATTTGTTTCACAAATCAATCAGACTCGATAACTAGAGGCCTGTTCTTTTTGGCTGAACTTTTGCACCAGTTCATCTTTCTTTCTATTCTTTCCTCCTGAAGAGAAAAAGAAGAAAGATGAACTGGTGCAGAAGTTCAGCCAAAAAGAACAGGCCTAATGATTGACTATTCAGAACGAAGCCGGTTTGTTTAGTTCGTTGAACTGACACGTTGTGTTGTACTTCACATGTTACACCGCGCATTTTCCGAGTGTAACTATATGTATTATGTATATGAGGGAGATAGGATAATCGTTGTTTAATTTCACAGAACGCAAAAGAACGGAGTAGTTAATTGCTTCATTCGTACAAGCGGATGAAACTCGAGTAATCACACAAACGTTACGTTCTTATTCTATCATGATTCGATCGAGTCTCGTATTAATTTTTGTCATCGCTACTTTGCACGTTACCGTTGGTGATGACTGCAAAGGATGTGTGCCCTTGGATTCATATTCGTTCGATAAGGTATGAAAAGCTTTTAATTTTATTCAGAATTTCAATGTGAAATAGTATAAACCAAAATTCTCAAAATTCTCAATTTATAACTGCGTATAACGAACAAAATATGTATTAATATATCTATGAAATTTCCTCTTTTATACATATGTGTGTGTTGTGTGCATATATACATATATATATGTAAGTGTATGTGAGATTTAGATTAGGAAAATTTTTTTTATCTAAATTGGATAAAGAAAGGCTAATGAGTCGAGCTGGATGATAATACTCGTTTCAAACAATAAAATATAAACGTCACAAACGTTTCGACCTATTAACACGACATTTTAAATCATTTATAACTGTCCTGTAAATCGAAACATTGCGATATTTATATTTTGTTTTCTAGTATTAAAGCAAGTAATGTCATCCAGTTCGGCTTATTTGCTTTTCTTTATTCAATGTTTATTTATAATCTTTTGAGCCTTGTTTAATTTTTTTCTAATTTTATTTGTTCTCATTAGCATCTAACTTGAACAAATTAATGATTAAAATTAAAGATAAAAATTGTTAAAAACTTCATCTTATATAATTAAATAACTTTGCAACATATATATAACTTGGCATCGTATATACACACATATGTGTGTGTGTGTGTGTGTGTGTGTGTGTGGGTGTGTGCAGCATAAATAGATGTATTTGCTTTGTGAATTTGAGAAAAGTATAAAGACTAAGAAGTAAAGAACAAGAAAATTCAACCAATTTTTATTATTTTTTAACCATCAATCACGTTAGCAATCACGTTTCATTACCATTATACTTTTCTCAGATTCACATAAGCATCTTCTATTTACGACTAAGATATCAGTTTTTTTTATCAAATTCCAATAAATCGACTGAATATTGACATACACTTCCTGTAATATAGAATTTTATATTTTAATGCTATGAAATTTATTATTTTCCATAATTATGTACAAAGTTATGATTGTAAATATATTACAATTCAAATATGTCAAATTTATAAGATGTAATTATAATAAAGTCAATAAAGTCTTCTTATGAAAACTAAATTGGATTTGATATTTCTTTTTATAATATTTGTATATTTTATGACTATATTGCACATGAAAAATTGAGAAACTGTCATTCTACATTCAATCTCGATATGAAGTATATGAAGATATTTAGATATATGTTACGATGTATACAAATTTTTTGTTAATTTATTTTTGTAATTTTTGTATTTCATGCAGGTTATTCCCAGATTTAAGGCAGTTCTCGTTAAATTCGATGTTGCATTTCCTTATGGTGGCAAGCACGAACAATATGCGACCATAGCAGCTGATACCAAAGATTCACAGGATCTCCTGATAGCTACAGTGGGCGTAAAGGATTTTGGCAATAAGGATAATTCTGATCTAGCGCAACGCTACAACATTAAGAAGGATAACTTTCCAGTAGTTTTATTATTCGTACAGGGCAAATCTGAACCAATTAGATTCACTCCTGAGAGAGAATCTGATTTTACGGGCGAATACTTAAAGCGATTTATCAG
This sequence comes from Mycetomoellerius zeteki, assembly GCF_001594055.1. Classification (NCBI taxonomy): domain Eukaryota; kingdom Metazoa; phylum Arthropoda; class Insecta; order Hymenoptera; family Formicidae; genus Mycetomoellerius; species Mycetomoellerius zeteki. Next base: position 328,852 of record NW_017257371.1, on the reverse strand, counting down.
ATCTAAATCGAGAGTGTACTTAGGATTGCCAGGATGTGTGGAACGACTAGATAAATTAGCTGAAGAATTCAAAACTGCAGGAGAGCAAGGCAGGCAGGTAAGAATTTAAAAAAAATTAACAAGACAATATTATATTTCATTGAATTGTGCTAAAATAGCTGTGTTATAAGCATATTTATTTGAAAATATTTAAGCTAAGATTGAAATATAATTCTATAGTTTTATTTTCACGTTTGTTTATCATTAAACTCTCTCTATGAAGTATGTTTATTCTTTTTCCTAGGAAATACTAAAGAAGGCAAGAATTTTTGAGGAGACTTTACCGGAAGAGCAACGAGAGGCAGCAAAAATTTATGTGAAGACTATGGAGAAGATCCTAGAACGGGGAGATATATTTGTACAAACGGAAGAAACGCGGGTACAGGGGCTTCTTTATAGAGGAAAGTTGTCTGATCAAAAGAAGCGTACAATGGAAGAGAGACGAAACATCTTGCAATCTTTTTCAGCGAGGGACGAGTTGTAGAGGGTTTAAATTATAATACAATAATCACCCAAATAACGTCTAGCAATCAAATTTGAGTCCAAGTATTGAGATTGTTGCGCTATTTTGAATTATTCCACATGCTTGTTTTGTAAAAGTAGCGATAGAAATAGAAATCAGGCGCGCACGTATGAGAGCGGTACATTCTATTTTCTATTAAATGAATGCTACCATATTTACTTTAATTATTTTGTATTCCTTAGTCTATTCCTCTGTGATGAAATGTTTCTTACGCTTTGTGTTCTATTGGTGTAAAATACAAAATAATTTATTATATAATGCCATATTGGCACGCAATTATATAATTTCTGAATTATAATTAATTCATTTAAAATGAATTTACAATAGTTCAACATCTTAACGTTCTGACCGTTATGGCGCTTCTTAATTTAAAACAAAATGATTTGTTATTTCATACGATTATTATTTTTTGCTTTCATTTTTTATACAAAATAAAAACGAATATAAAGTAAATTAGGCACAATAAATATTAAAAATACACGATTCTCGTATCCAAGAGGATATCGGTCGTTTGTCAAATCGATTATTTAATACATTACTGCTCATGTATCCGAAATAGTCTCGTTGGGAGCTGAGTCGGTTTCCGTCCCTCTAGATTCCACATAATGGAGCCATTGACAATGACCAACGACCATCAAATAAAAAAAAATGACTATTGTCGAATTCCTTTCATCTTTTTTGATTTATAGTCATTTTTTTACACACTTAATAATTTTTTTACGCATTTAATAATTAATTAAAAATCTCAAATTACACGGATCCAATAGACAGGGAACGTATGTTAAATAAATTTCGTATTTATTACATAAAACGCAGTGTAGATAAAAAATTAAAAATATTCTCTAAGAAAATGAAAGATAGATAGATTGTGGATTAAGAGGTTATATATACATATATATATTATATATCATAAACAAAGTAGACGAATCTCATGATCAATTTTATATCGATTATTGTATATGTATACTCTTTCAACATACTATTCATTCTTCTTAAGGGAAACATACTGCGCAATCATTAACTATAAAGAAACATGTGATATAATGCATAAATTATCTTTGTGAAATAATGAACAAATAAAAAGCAAAAGGCTGTCTGTTTGTAAAACTGTCGTTGTATTTATTCGTTTCTTGCCAAAGAGAATCAACATACATTCCTTCATACACATTTTTTCCAGTACAAATGCAATTTCACATGAATTTAACATTAAATGTGTGTGTGTATGTGTGTGTGTGTGTTTGTGTATGTATGTGTGCAAAGTTAAAAAAATCACAGATATGTTCATACAAATACAGTTTTATCGCTGTAAAATTTAATAAGCTTTTTCATAATATTATTGCTAAAAATGTACCTATGTTCAATCTTCAAACAATGGCATATAATACTGCCATAACGTCTGTCGTAATGTCAGAATGTGTCTTGATAAACTATATATATATATATATGTGTATGTATATTTTCGTGTCACCGAATACAATTATTGCTTCTCACCTTCGTCTTTCACTTTTAACTTTGCGATCTCGTTGATTATTTTTTCTTCATTCGTTATTACTTGTTTCTCTTCTGTCGTTTCGTTCTCGATATCCTTTTGCTGAGAAATCGCTTCACGGTCTTCAGTCCGCTTCAACGATTTCGTTTGGTCTTCGTTATCAGTACTTTCGCTATAACTTACATCACTGCTGGATTCGCTGTCACTTTCAATACGCTTTTGTTCCAAATTGCTTTTGCCAGCATAAATCTCACATTCAGATCCTACAATCTTCTTAGCTTTTTCAAACGCTTCCTTCCACATTGATGCATCTATCACAAACAAATAAATATTCTACGATATTATTATGATACTATTAGCGATAATACAGTTTGCGATAGTTATGCTTTATACATAAAAACTATAACACAGCACTTGAGAACTCACTTTCAGCATTTGCAAAACGTATCGCAAGTAATTCTGGCTTGAGTTGTTCATCAGCGTAATCGGCAAGTACGCTCCAAACCCATGCTCTATCACTGCCGCAATTTGGTTTCAATTCCATCCATGGAGTGATGAAATGATTCGCACAGATCTTGAGAGTTTTATCTCTGCGCATCACTACTCTAACTGTATTTTTCGTTTTGTGTCTTAGTAGTTTGACTTCTCCTGTGCCACGTTCCTTCCATTCCGCAGGATTGCTCGATGTATCATAACGATATAACTTTGCCCGTCTAGAAAACAAAAACATACAAAAAACATACGTGTTGTTAATTGTTTCCTTTAAAATGAAAATCCTCATTAACCCTTAGTTTTTGACACCCTTACTATACATAATGGATCTTTTGTGTTCTGGATTAATTTTTTCCCATCACTTTTATAAATATATAAAAATTATAAGCGATTTTTACATATATTTTGACATCTTTAGAAAATACTTGTACAGTTATATATTTATAACAAATTGTATATAAATTGTTATAACTAAATATAGTTTACAAAATGAGAAAAGTATACTTTTTCATACAAAGATGTAAAACTCTGAAACAAGTGTTCAAAGGAAAAATATATGTTTCAACATCTTAAAGTTTACATTCCAAACTACAAAAGAAAAAATAATTCAAGTATTGGTGATTGAAAAAATTTAGTTATTTAGTAACCTGAAAATTTTTTTTTAATATACATGAATGGCTATAAATTGAAGATATATTGCATTTACATTTTAAACAATGTATTTTATTATTGTTATTGTTATATTTATTGTTATTGTTATTATTGTTATTGTTATTATTATTGTTATTGTTATATTTATTATTTATTAGGAAAATATTCTTTATAACATTACAGACAACATATAACATGAGTGCCAAAAACCATCATATTTATTAAGGGCTAATATGTTGTTCTAGGATTAAATTCTTTTTTTAGTAATTCGCAAAATATTCCTGCAATACAAACAAGAATTAGTTGAAAATAAAGGAAGAAATAAAAATTTTTTTATAGTTATTTTTTTAGTTAGAAAAAATATGTACTCTGTACACACGATGGGTCATTTGTGACCCAGAGATAAACTTTGGAATTGTTCTAGTTAAAGGATATGCACAAATTGAGGCCGACAAGGCACAAAACTTAGCCTCTAGATGCCTTTTTTCAGGAATACTTTTTTTGGGAATAGAAGAGAAACTGGTATTTTTGACTAGGTGCTCTTAGTATTTCAAAGAAAAGAAATACACAGGACACAAATGGCCCAAAGGTGTGTATTAAGGGCTAACTTACAGCTTCAACATTTCTATCTCGTCTTCTTCATTGTTGGATACTTCTATCAGGGGTAATGAAATTATAGGTTCAAAATGGACGTCGTTGTCAATATTCTCTTCATCATTATCTTGAGGCGCACCATTTACGTCAATATGATCACCATTTAGCTTAAAAAAGAAAATAAATCACTTTTTTACTTTTTACAATAAATATTCCAATTGGAGTACGAGCTCGCAGTTAAAAAATATAAAATTTTTATTGAGGTTCTAAAAAATATAAAGACAGATGAATTAATTCTTATTCGTCTTCAAATATACACGAGAAAAAAACTGTAAAAAAATTGAAATGAAAATGTTATCGAAGAAAATATAACATCTATCCAAAACACACTCATTTCGAAATAATACGCAACATAACCTATTGTCCGCGACGCAATCATAATCGAACCGCACTTAATCGGCCGATCTAAATTTTACTTTAAATGAAAAACGTGAAAAGGGAAAAAATCCTGTTAAAAAAAATATGTACGTACCACGTTCTCCGGCATTTTTTGTAGATACTGGTTAGAAAACTATAAAGTGCTAAAGAAATTTGTACGCTCGCCGACAATCGCTGCAATCCGCTGCAATCGCGTACGTCTTTGAATGTTGGTATGTATGGTGATGTGATGCAGTATTGTTAGGCGAGTCACATTTTAGCGCATGCGCATTCCAGCGCTAGTGAAATCCAATAACGTACACAGAATAAATTTTAGTTCTTTAAGGCCGGAATCAGACTAGGCATTGAAGATTGAGATCGAAGATTGAAGATTGAAATTTGACCAATGAGAGTAAAGAAATTTTAGCTTCTATTGTTTTGATTGGTCAAATTTCAATCTTTCAATCTTCAATCTCAATCTTTAATGCCTAGTCTGATTTCGGCCTTAGTCTTCGGCAACCTAGTTATCGGTAAACATATAATAATTATATTTTTAAAATATGAATTAATATTACATTATTAAAACAAAAATTTAAATTAAAAATCTTTAATGACTCTGTTAAAAAAGAAAAATATTTGTTTTATTTTTTTTTATTTTTATACCTTATCTAACTTATTTCTATATGTACTTAATCTAATATTAATTTATATTTTAAGTACATGATTATTGTTTTCTTACGATTGAAGAGATGATTTACTCGAAGTTATGAAATTTATTTCATCACTATTCATTTTAAGAAGAAAATACATTTAGCCTTAAACTTGTATCTTCTTTTGCTCATATCTTTGGTTTTTTATCGAAATTTTTCTCATTTTATAATCCTTATTGATTTTCCAAAAAAATATATTATATACAATATATAATCTATATAGAATTATAGATACGTCAAAATAGGGCTTTACGGGATCTTTATAAGTTCGACATTAATACAGCACTGATGGCATGTCCAAACGCGCATGCGTCAAAAAGTGACTCGCCGAAAGCCCAGTGTCCACGATGCTAGAAATCCGTCCGAGATCTCGGATGAAGAAAGAATTGACCAATCGTATTGATCATGTGACTAAGTTTAAATGTGATTGGTTAATTCTTTCTCTCTCCGAGATCTCGGACCAATTTCTAGCATCGTGGACACAAGGCTTAACAACATTGATGTGATGTATGGTGTATCGTGGTTAATACGTTGATCGTGGTAGTCGTTCCATAAGGGCGCCGTTACATGCGGCGTAAAGACCATCAAGGCCACCACACGTACAAAAATTTTAGTCGTAATTGTAATGCGGGGTCTACAATAGAAGTCATAACGGTCGTAGGGTCTTAAGTCGTAGGAAATTGATCAATCATAGTTGATTATTCTTCTCATATTCGACTGTGATTGATCAATTTTCTACGACTTAAGATTCTGTGATTGTTACGACTTCTATTGTAGACCCCGCATAAGCGTAACCTGAGCATTCTTGTAATTTACTAGAATACGTTATTTTTTATTTACTAGAATACGCCATTCTGAAAGCCGGCATTCACATTGAGCGTATTTCGCGGAAGATTAGAGAAATGCGGAACTAATGCAACCAATTGCTGATTAGAATTTCTGTTGTATACTCTAACAGAAATGCTGAACGAATTTACGATTGGTTTTCGTAACCTACGCAACTCGAAAAATACGTCTCATGGGGAACCGGTACTTTCTATCGCGTACATACAATACGCATTTGTACAAATTTAGAAGAAGAAAGTCTGATTTATAATGGCCGTAACCGTTAATTTATGCCGGTGCCGGTAAAGTTCAACCATAGGATTTCAATGCTTTCGTTCATACTAATACGGCAAGTTTGTACTAAAGCTGGTTCTACATTAGTCGTAGCGCAGTGTCGTAAGCGTGTCGCAAGCGTTGTGGTCCAATCAGAATCAAGCTAGATCGATGTTGATTGGACTGCAACGCTTGCGACGCTACGATGCGACTAATGTAGAACCAGCTTTAAGCTGATTCTACATTGATCGCATCGTAGCGACGCAAGCGTGTCGCAAGCGTTATGGTCCAATCAGAGTCGAGCTAGCTTGACGTTGATTGGACTGCAATGCTTGCGATGTTGTGATGCGACTAATATAGAACCAGCTTTGAGCCCGTATCAGACTACCGACTCTGCAAGCCGACCCGACTGCCAACTCTGGCTATTAACCAATAATGGACCAATCACATTGAATCAGTCTTATTATGATTGGTCCATTATTGATCGACAGTCAGAGTTGGCAGTCGGGTCGGCCTACAGAGTCGGTAGTCTGATATGGACTTTAGGAGTTGTAAGCTTATTGGCTTCCGCGTCACATTTTGCCGCGCGGCAAGCATTTCCGCGTCCAGTGTGCAGGAGCCATAAGCGTTGCCACGTTCTGTGTGCACGAGCCATAAGTTGAAGCGATCAAAGTTGATCTACATTGATGGAAACGGGTATTAAGATGCTAATACGACTCTTTGATTGGTTCATGCACTATCTTAAGACCATCTCGAATCTTGAGCAACGTCTATGGATTCCTTTGAGACTCGAAAGGTGTGGTGGCGCGCATGTTGCGAGTGTGTTCGAGGAAGCGAGTGGTCGAACGACAGGACGTGAGCGGAAGGGGAGTGGTGAGGCGAAACTGGCGAAAGGGAGTGGAGAGTGCGCGCGCGCGGCGCGAGTCTGGACGGCCATTGCGAATAACTTGTACGAAGCTGCGAGCGCGATTCCGTGTCGTACGGCACACAAGTGAAAAATTTCGGTGAACCGACGTTTATCTCCGTATTAAAGTGCCCCGTGTCAAGTTTGGAACGCGCACGACACTCCGGCCCGATGGCTGAGACCGACAAATTGAACATCGACAACATCATAGCTCGTCTCTTGGAAGGTAAAGCTGTTCGATCGCTGTAGTACGCTGGTCGCTACGTAGAAGCGAAAGGGTGGGAGAGCGAACATCGCTCGCTCGGCTCGCCCGTCTCCCTAACTCCCTCCCCCCCCTCCCCCGCTTGTGTGTTACTCCCTTCATCCCCGCGCGTTACATCCTTCGCGTCTGCTATCTTTCTCGCTATGCTCTCAGATGCCACAATGATGCCCGGTCTCTCTTTTCTTTATCTCTCTCTGTCAGTCTCTCACTCTCTCACTCACATGCACGCACGCACACTACTCAAGGGCATATCGAAACGCCATCCCGACCATTATCTCGGTCCCGTCGGCGTTACGCAATGTCCTCGAAAATGATAAACGCCTTCCGATCGACCTCGTCATCGAACGGCACGCGCATTAGTTTGTTTACAAAAATGCGCATTTGACAATGCCCTACACGTACTATACGCCTCGTCGCGGTTCTGGGCGAGGTCCTGCCAACCGTACGGCGAAGAGAATCCTGTAATAAGATTCGGGAGAGTACTGTCTTAGGCCAAGCCATTTTGTCTCGTTATTACTTTAGAAAAGCATTCATCACAAGCGTGAAAAAGTTTCAAATAAGACAGATGTTCTCTCTCTCTCTCTCTCTCTCTCTCTCTCTCTCTTCCTCCCCCCTCCCTCCTTCAAGATAAGATTCTTATTTATATACTGTTACGTTATCTTTTCATATAACTTGTGCTTTTTAAATGTCCGATTCTGTAAATTCTTTGAAGCTTTAACGTTAGAATATGAGAATATATCTATTGAGATATAAAGTGATTTATACCATAAAGTGATTTATCGTTATATATATTTTTCAAAAATATGAAATTGTTCATCTCTAATTTGCATATACTTATTCTTGTAGAAAAATACTAAAGATAAGGAAATAGATTATCTCGGACAATATTTGCAATACTATAGTAACACGAGAATGACTAACAAAAAGATTTGACACTTTCGTTCTTTTATCAAAAGATTTTAGTAATTATGTTAGAAAAGATAGGAGATAAAATAAAATTACGCTTGCAATACATATGATTTTCACATAAACATTCTTTTTACATCGTTTAGTACGAGGAGCAAGACCAGGTAAAAATGTTCAGTTGACAGAAGTGGAGATTAGAGGACTGTGTCTCAAGTCACGTGAAATCTTTCTATCACAACCCATCCTTTTAGAACTCGAAGCACCATTGAAAATATGTGGTAAGCAAATAAACACGCATCAATGCATATAAACTGTATCAAATTACAATTCCAAGGAAAACCACATTTATATAATTTTGATGATATTTAGTAATATTGACTTTATCATTGATATTGTACAATTTTGTTCGTAAGGTGATATTCATGGACAATATTATGATTTGTTGCGATTGTTCGAGTACGGTGGTTTTCCTCCCGAAAGCAACTACCTTTTCTTAGGAGATTACGTTGATAGAGGGAAACAATCGTTGGAGACTATTTGTCTCCTTCTTGCCTATAAAATCAAGTATCCAGAAAATTTTTTCTTGTTAAGAGGAAATCATGAATGCGCGTCCATTAATAGGATATATGGATTTTATGATGAATGTAAGTATTATATATGTATATTACACAAATATTTTCTCATGATATTCTTTTTACGGTTGTTGGCTCATCTTGCTATTTCGACTAATAAAATTATATTTTAGGTAAACGTCGTTACAACATTAAACTATGGAAAACGTTTACCGATTGCTTCAATTGCCTACCTGTTGCTGCGATAGTAGACGAGAAAATATTTTGCTGCCATGGAGGCTTGAGTCCAGATCTGCAAAGCATGGAACAGATCAGACGTATCATGCGACCGACAGATGTACCTGATCAGGGATTACTCTGTGATTTATTGTGGTCTGATCCCGATAAAGACACTATGGGTTGGGGCGAAAATGATCGCGGTGTATCGTTCACTTTCGGCGCAGAAGTCGTTGCCAAGTTTTTGCACAAGCATGATTTTGATCTTATATGCCGTGCGCATCAGGTAAAAAGATTTTTAATATACATATATGTATATTGGTCACGTACTTTGTTCACGAGATGCTTCTTAAATGAAAAATTATTTTTCAGGTGGTGGAAGATGGTTACGAATTTTTTGCCAAACGACAGTTGGTGACTCTGTTCTCGGCTCCGAACTACTGCGGCGAGTTTGACAATGCAGGTGCCATGATGTCGGTGGACGAGACTCTCATGTGCAGTTTCCAAATTTTAAAACCGGCCGATAAGAGGAAATTCACTTACGGTGGTCTCAATGCTGGACGACCTGTGACGCCACCGCGGGGTGCGAACAACAAAAATAAGAAGAAGTGAAGTCCTTAGATTTATCTTATCGAATGCAATGCTTAGGACTGCTACCGCCCAACCCGACATCTATCGAGACATTAAGACCTTGTGTGTGAGAGAGAGAGAGAGAAAGAGAGAGAGAGAGAGATGAGTTATAATAATAATTATTATTATATTATTTTTGATTGACTACGAAGCCTGTGTGGAAATAATTACATCTTATCGGAAAATCCGGAGGGGCGTTGCTTTTCACAGAGTTTATCAAAAGTAGTAAGTAATAGTGCATATGTTGTAGCTAAATGTGTTACCGTATAAAACAAAATAGTAGTGATGAAATCAATCGATCGATCATAAAATTAGAGAGAATTTTACGTCGTGGTTTTCACGACATTCTTAACAATTGAAAAGTAAAAAGTAGAAAGAAAGAAAGACAGGCACTTTCGCTATATAATTCGTCTTTCCTATTCGTCAATCGTAACATCTACATCTTGTAGCTTGTTCATCGTTTGCATTTACACTCGTCAAGTGTCTGATTAATCGAGAAAAGACGTGACATTTTTTTTTATCACTTTACGCTGTGAAAAAAATCGATATGATAATTGTGTCACACATATACGCATACACTCACGTGCACGCTCTCGTTTCATTATGTAAGTATGCTGTTAACGAAGATATCGATACACAAATAATAAAGTAGCCATCATCTAGACTTAATTCCCTAAAGTATAATAGATATTTATAGCTTGGTACTTGTGTAAGTTGCACAAATTTGTAAACGACATCTATTACGTCATACCTACTTTTATAAATATACATTTATATATGTGTGAATTGTGAGATACAGAGAGAGAGAAAGAGAGAGAGAGAGAGAGAGACGAGATTTTGTTTCAAGAGCAAATGTGTCGAAGTATTAACGGATTACTAATATACACATTATATTGTCTCGCGATGAACGGGAATATTTATATCGCAGTTATTATGGTGGCAAAGCTTCTCTGGATTATTTTAATTTTAACGATGCTACAATATCTCCATATATAAACGGGGAGAAGGTTTTAATCATGTGGTGTAAATGAGCACATGCGCATCATATAACGATTGATGTCATTGATGATAGGCGATTCTAATTTTCGAAATAATACGAAAAGGAAGAAACCTTTTGTAGTTGGAGCATTTTTCATCACCCGCTCGTGACAGTCCTATAACAGGATCATTACTATTGTTAATAACACACACACACACACACACACACACACACCACACACACACACCCACACACACCTCTCTTCTTTTTCTCTCGCTCCCCTACATTCATTCACATTCGTTTTATTCACTTTCCCTTTTTTATTCCACTCCTAAATGGTCTTATTAACCACAATTGACCACAATGCACAGATTCATCATCGATAGTACGGAAGAAAAACACGATAGCTACGAAAAACTTATCTGACGCGAGGATTTTATCATGGGATCTTGAGATCGATCATGTTTAGCTTCCTTTTCTTCATACTTGTACATTTCTTTTTTATAAATAAAATTCACATAAAAACATGTATCATATTTCTTTAGTCGATGTATCACATCCATCATCCCGACGCGACCATTTCTCACATGCGTGAATTGGATTGAGTTTTATTCGCTCCAAAGTCTATCCTTGAAGCGAGTAATTGCGTGCGTGCGACGTGTCGCTCTTGATCTCGTTCATCACGAATATCTCGTACGTATATGTATCAAACGAACGCATAACAGGTACTATTTATAATATGTATATAATATTGTACGCGTACGCTCGTGACATTTGTTTATTCTTGTATTCTTGTATGTGTATCCGCTCGTGGAAGATACATCTATTATGTATATAATGAGAGTAGTTCCAAGTTTGCTATTAATCTCGCCATGTTCAGTTGGATTGTTCTGGCAGATGTAACTTTACTTATGTCGAATTCAGAGAGAGAGAGACGTATATGTACAAGGGCTAAACCGGTAACACCAATCGTTATTAAGCTCCTTGCGACGCACTTTCGTTAGCGTTAGTTGTACTTTGTAATTCCAGAGAGTTCAATTTAAATACAGTGAACAATATTAAGATCAATATTGATCAGCAAGTAAAATGTCTAGTCTAGTTGCGTAATAAAACTTTTTTTTAATGGAGTACACTGGAGCGAGAAAAGGAAGAAGACAGCAACAAAACAAGAGAAAAAAAGGAAGGCATAGGGACCGTTAATTAAAATAATTCAACTTTCCGATATTCAAAGCCTGTATAAAAGTATATATCAATCGTAGCTCGATCTTTGTTTCACTCCAAGTATCGTAGGTACAAATGATAAATTTAGCCAAAAATAAAATCAACGAGCCGGCCAAGATTTTCGACTTGTTTACCTTTCTAAATAATTATAACAAATAATTATTCTACTTGTTGATAATCATTCTCGTTTAAGCGTCATTAACAGTTATGTATATTAATAGTATTGTATTTATTAATAATCAATCACAAAAGTGGAGACGCGCCCGCGCCCGCGCTTCGAAATTAAAGATCAAAAGGGAGTATGTCAAAAGCACTGTTTCATGCACAAACGAAATTGTTACTTAGGAAGCTGTTGAATAAAATGTCGCGAGATGCAAAACGAAACGCCAAAAGTATCGTGAAGGGGAGAAGTGAAAGCACGTTATGCGATCTAAGATTGTAAGAGCATATTAGTCACCGAGAATTGTGCAAACCAGCGCAAACTCCGCGAGATCCGAGGAGACATAAAAGAAGCACCTTGACGCGCCTTCGTTCGTTTCTTTTTCCAAAAGAAAAGAAAGTATAATATATAATAGAAGAATAATCAAGCTTATCTGCAAACACAGGCGAAATAATTAATTTTAAGAGAAATCGATATGAGTCCATCGCGCGAGATATATCGTACCGATCGTACGTTCTCCATCTTTAAATTTAAAAATATACTTTGGGAATATTTTGAAAATTTTCAAGACCTTCAACGTTTCCTTCTTTTCGATAACATGTATGTACTTACCATATTTTTCACGAAATTGATTCTTCTTTTGCAATAACATTCATCGATATAAGTTAATGATTTTTAATTATTAATGTATAGATGAGAAACTATTCTATGCAGAAAAACGAAAAAATATTTACATATTTTAATTCTCCATTTGTTTTATCAATTATTTATATCATGTCTGCATTTATACACAGTATATGTATATAAAGGTTCCGATTTCATGGCATTTGTTCAAAATGCTAAGATCGAAATCGAGGTCGTGAGAATAAAAAATACTTTTTCTCTTGCACGTGCTACCAAAATGGTTGGTCTAAAAAGTTTTATATATATATATATATATAGATAAAGTATAAAATAATAACGATCTTATACATTGAAAATACTTAAAAAAAAGCTTTCGTTTCCGACAATGAAAATTTATATTAAAATATATTATTACACACACATACACACACATTAATATATTATACAATATTGATAGATAGCAGAATTTATGTGAATGTTGAAGCGAGAGCATGCACGAGCATGCATCATGTGGATCTATGAATGAAAAATGTTACAATATATAGTTATACTATATTTCATTCGGCACTATACAACTGTACGTAGTATACAAGTATTATTAAATAACTCTGTGAAAAGAAAAGAATTTGTGACTGAATTGAAGACTGCATACCTCAATTTAGCCCTTTTTGGAGTTGCTTCCTTTCTCTCTCTCTCTCTCTCTCTCTCTCTCTCTCTCTCTCTCTCCCAATTTTTTAAGTTGAATGCTTCGAAAGCAAGCATTTGTGTGAGGAAAAAAAATTGTTCATTTTAAATTGATTTTTTCACCTAGAATCGTCGCATTCTCCCTTTCTTCCCGATTGCGCTCTCGATAATTTAAAAGAGGACGTTGTATGTGAGAAGCTGTATGTAATATGTATGTACATAAAATAGAAATATTTATTCTCGGGTGGCAAGAATGGAAAGGCCCATTCCTGAGTCCATTGCACCTACCTACCTATCTATCTACCTACCTACCTACCTACCGCTGACACATTTCTGGCTCGGCGAGAATAAGGCGAAGAAGGCGAAGAAGGCGAAGAAGGCTCCGCCTTCTTGCATCGAAGAAGAGTTAGGCTACAAGATTCGTGCAGCATCCCATTGCCGTCCAACCGGCAGCCGTCAGCGTGGGTGCCGGTGACGCCGGTGTAGGAGGATCCTCGGAGAAGCCCTCCTCTCTTCCCCTCGCGTCCCTCCCTACGTCGCTCTCGTTTCATCCTTCTTCTTCTGGGACGGTTCTCCAAATGCAAGCGGAGCCAAGAGATCGAGACGGAACGAAAAGTTGTCGGAGAGAGAGAACGAACGATGTCGCGATGATAAGCAGCTAGAGCGGGGTAGTCGCCTCGGGCGAGTTCTTTCCGATTCATCCGGGATTCGCGTGGCGCGACGCGGCGCGGCTTTGAACGGCTTTGAGCGTCCTTGTCAACGTCCGGACACGGAGGTGAGGACAAGTCCTGTTGACGGCAAAGCGAAACGGTCTCCGTCTCGACGATGCCGAGACGTCGGGTATTCGTCGGGCACTCGGTCGAGATCGGAACGCCGGTGTCACGGCGGCGCCCGCTGAAATCACGGTCGGATCTTCTTTCAATGGGAAGCCGCTGAGAAGAAATCCAAATCCGCTTGTTTCGCATTTACGTTATATACCCACGACATTATAAATAACGTGATTCGTAACGGATGGGAGGGGTAGGAATTAAAACGCGAGACTTTCCTACATCCTGATGAAAGCTCGCTCTCGAAAGCGGATTACCGAGATGCCGATATACGCGCGGATGAGGTCGTGCAGATTATCCGAACAATGATCTTCAATTAAAGTGCGCGTCTTCTGATCGGTCCAAGCGTTCACACTTTCGAGTGGGAATCGGTCCATGTTCCAAGACTTTCAAGGATAGCTACTATATATGATGATGAAATTAATCCGCGAGTGCGAATGGTGTCGTCTTGCGTTATTAAATCTTTCGTTACGTTCATGGAAATGTCCAAGGATCGTGCACCACAAGGCGCACCAAGTTGAAGTAAAGTTCGCGATATGGATTCACGTGGATAATTTGTATCTTTCCGTCACGTAATCAATACTAATTGTAATAATTGACATCCATCGATGACCGCCGATTTGACGATGCAATCGCAACATCACGAGCAACGGCGCGAAATCGCCGCCGATAATTGCTGCTACCAGCAATGGTCGGCGCATCATTATCACCATCATCATCATCATCATCACCAGCAGCAGCAGCAACAGCAACAGCAGCATCTGCTCGCTGTACCGTCGCCCATGCAACAAATGGAAGGTGAACGACAGACAGAAAAAATGTTATTTATTATTAGTCTAAAATTGCGTTACTCGATTTGTTGCTACTTGCAATTAATATTCATAATACGCGGAATGTTTAGGTAATTGTCATCGGTCGCGGCGGTCAAAGCGGCCTTATCTTTCATACTAATTTATATTAATTGTTGCATTTTGCACATAGGTAGTATTCTTTAGGGATGCACCGGATATCCGAAAAATATCCGGTATCCGATATTATCCGGCATTTTTTTTACTATCCGACCGGATAATCGGATATCATTAGAGTATCTCCGGCAAAGCTAGGTATTTTTGCATTTAAAATGCCATTTAAAATGTAATTCTATTTAAAATGCTAAATGTAAAATACTTAAAAAAAAATGTATATTAAAATGTATGTAGGAAAAAC
>NW_017257371.1:295764-313608 GCF_001594055.1 Mycetomoellerius zeteki | reverse complement strand
TACACTGAAAAAAATGCATGTAATTTTACATGGAAATTATATGTTCATGACTGGAAAATTGTCTAAATATGATTGGAAATTTACAATTTCCAGTAAATTTCCAAGCATATTTATGTAATTTAGATAATTTTCTAGTAATTATACATGTAATTTCCATGTAAAATTACATGCATTTTTGTCAGTGCATTCTGTATTTGAAAACTAAACTGTATTTAAAATATTTATTTACCCATTTTACATATAAAGTGGATTCGAAAAACATTTTATACATTTTAAATACATTTTTTTAAGTATTTTATATTTGGCATTTTAAATGATTACCCAGTCCTGATCTCCGGGAATATATCCGGTTGAAATTTTATATTGAAAGTTTGCTTCTATTCTTTTCAGTTGAATTTCGTACACAGTTCGTTTTTCCTCTTTTTCTTTTCACGTTGGAGAGGTAAAAAAAGAGATCAATTGTGCAACAAGTTCAGCTAACGTTACATTCGGGGAGCGATATTATATCAACTATCAACAGTATCAGCACTATCGTGTCATTTTATTTTTATCATTCATTAGACATAAAACAGAAATAGGATAAAGAGCGTGTTCCGAATTACATATGAAGCGCTTGATGTATAATTTGCCATTTATCAAACAACACATCGTTTAAAAGACAACAGAGTAGTAGAACTAAACAGAAAACTGCAGCTTACAATGCTGAATTAACGAAATATCTGATAGAATCTCTGTCACCGAGAAATGTAATAAGATCCCTTAACGTGGTGGAAAATTCATGTCTTAGAGTATCCAAATCTCAAAACTTTGATTTTGAAATACTTGAATGCTCCACCGTCTTCCGTGCATTCGGATAGGCTTTTCAGGAAAATTAATTTATACCGATAAAGATTCTATCAGATATTTCGTTAATTCAGCATTGTAAGCTGCAGTTTTCTGTTTAGTTCTATTACTCTGTTGTCTTTTAAACGATGTGTTGCTTAATGAATGGCAAATTATGCATCAAGCGCTTCATATGTAATTCGGAACACGCTCTTTATCCTATTTCTGTTTTATGTCTAATAAATGATAAAAATAGAATGACACGATAGTGCTGATACTGTTGATAGTTGATATAATATCGCTCCCCGAATGCAACGTTAGCTGAACTTGTTGCACAATTGATCTTTTTTTTTACCTCTCCAACGTGAAAAGAAAAAGAGGAAAAACGAACTGTGTACGAAATAGATTGTCACCGGAAAATGCTGAAATATTATTATTATTCATAATGACAAATTTATTAATATCAAAAAACTTTGTTTACTAATGTTGAACTGTATTGCAAGCAATTAATATGTATTATTTTACAATAATTATATTATATTAATAATTACATCATTATAATTATATAATTATTATCACTATTTTTCTCTTACATTCCCTTTTCCTTTTTGTTCCCTTTTTCCTTTTTTATTCAGCTCTTTTTTTTTAACATTGTCCCGGAATTCGGTCGGATATCCGGAAAATATCGGACATCCGACTCGAAAAGTTATCTTCCCGGATATCCGATAATTTTACGATCCGGTGCATCCCTAGTATTCTTTTCTTTTCATCGAGCAAAGAAAACGTTACATCGCTCATTCTTATCGTTGTTTGTTTCGTATTTTCGAGTTACGATAGTTTGTGACTCGAAAACTAGCAGATGACAGTTGATAACGTGTTAGGTACATGTGCGAAACAATTAGTAACAATTAGTAGAGTAAAAATAACGTGCGTACTATAATATTGCGAACACAAGCTTTAGAATTTTTCGAGGTATTGTCTGTTAAATATTTTTGATAAATCTAAATTACAGTCTAATTCAAATAAATCTATACAGATCAACTAATCAACTGTATTTTTCGCAATTTTCGTACTCAAAGTGTAAAGTAGCGACGCCATTATCGGCATCGCTAACAAAATGAAACAGGGGCGTTTTACATAAAATAAAACAAATACTCGTCTTTCTCATCGCGATTTAATCAGAACGAGAGATACAATAAGTGACGACACGAGCATCTATCCGTTGAACCGTATCTTGTATTATCTTCTCTGCAGCCTGTTTGCAAAGCGCCGGAAGAGTAAAGAGATCTCGCAGTCCCAGTCATCCGATGAAGGCCATTTTGCCGATTCATTCGGCGAATCCGATTTCCCCACGATCCGCCACGATGGAATCGCGCAACGATAGCAACAATAACAATAGTCATCACGGTGATCATCATCCGAGCGAGGACGGGTCCTCCGTGGAGGAATCGAGCGCGAAACGGCCGCTCCATCCGGCGCTGCTCGGTGCTGGCGCCGTTCTGGAGGCGAAGCCACTCTGGGAGGAATTCCATCAGCTGGGCACCGAGATGATTGTTACGAAAGCCGGACGAAGAATGTTCCCCACGTTTCAGGTGAGCATCTCATTCCTGCAGATACTCATTCTCAAACAGACAAATTGACGCGAAAACCTCATATTCGCCGAAGCGATGCGATGACATATACGAATGATTTTGCTGATCGACAGTGTCGACTGTTCGGCTTAGACCCCAACACCGAGTATCTGATGGTGATGGATTTCGTCCCGTGCGACGACAAGAGGTATCGATATGCTTTCCACAGCAGTGCCTGGGTCGTAGCCGGTCGAGCTGATCCCATATCACCCCCCAGGATCCACGTGCATCCCGATAGTCCTGCGAGTGGCGCTCATTGGATGAAGCAGCCAATTTCCTTCGACAAGTTGAAATTGACC
Organism: Mycetomoellerius zeteki; assembly: GCF_001594055.1. Classification (NCBI taxonomy): domain Eukaryota; kingdom Metazoa; phylum Arthropoda; class Insecta; order Hymenoptera; family Formicidae; genus Mycetomoellerius; species Mycetomoellerius zeteki. The sequence continues at coordinate 310,856 of NW_017257371.1, read as the reverse complement.
AACAATCAGCTTGACGATAACGGACACGTGAGTCTCTTTCTCAAATTACAACTCCGCCAGAGCGGTGGATAGTTACGTTTCTTTATAATACGCGTCCTTAATAAATTATTCCGATTTATTTGAAATATATTGCAGAATTCAATTAACGACAACTAATATCATCTCACTTTTATTTGCGAAAATCAAAATATTTCAAAACACTTAAACAAATAATTGGAAATCCTCCTTTTGTTTCTTCAAGTATTTGGAAAAAAAATAAAAGAAAAACAATATTTTCAATTTTCGCCTGCGATCTTATTCTTTCACGACTTTGCCTCGATGTACCCTCTTCGCTTGAATTTTTACGCGACGTCTTCGTATCTGCGTTCCGACGTAATCTACATAGTAAAGTAGAATGAAAGATGTGGAGATTTCCACGTGTTTGTCGTTTACGCACGAGTTCGTCTTAATTGACCTAAGATACGAGTGTGTCGCTCACGAAAAATTACGGGGAGAAACGACGCGGCACGAAACGACGTTTTCACGAGGATTCTTCTACCGTTTAAAAGACGCCGCCTGTATAGATTAATATAGATTAACGTCGCGTAAGTGTCTCGCTGCAAACTCTGTGAGATTTTCGTCAATTAATGGCTGCTAAAGACGATTTGAAATGTTATGTTGGACTAAAAATATTTAAGAAATCTATAAAAAATTATTTACCTGTGAAAGATCTCCCCCCCCTTTTAATAATTTATTTTTATACATACTTTGTTTTCTTATAATACTCTAGATAAGACGCGTAACTAACATTTTCTCCATTTTTCTCTTCTCTTTCTCTCTCTTATATTATCTTTCATTTTTTTTTACAAAAGTTAAATTTTGATTACCTCGCTTATAATATAAAATCTCTCGAAATTCGCGGCGAAAGAAGTAAAAAGTAGATAATTATACAATAGCTGTCTGATCAAATGCGTTTAAAGTTGAATTCATATGGCTTGAGATATTTTGTCTCTGCGGTATATTATTCTCGCCTTCCTGTCGCCACGCGAGAGTGTCGTGTGTATAAAATAACGTAAACAGATGTAATGTAAACTGCGCGCGAGCTATAAGCCCTGGGAAAGAGACCATATTTTTTGTAACGAGTATTATACCGAGAAAGAATAGCGTTGGTCAGCATATCTGTTTATTCTGACATCGTGCGACGTCTTGATTCGGAATCGATTGCGAAAATTTATTGTATAAGTGCTTACGAGGCGTATTAAGTATATATGTATAATAATAAGTCTATACTTCTCACGATAATTTGATATATGATAGCATAAATATAAAATATAAACGTTATAAATAATAATTCCTATTCCACAATCAGAAATAATGAATTTCATTCAAATTGAAATAAAAGTATTAGGAATATTTTTGAAAATATTGAAACTGGGGGATATAATATAATAATATCAGTTTAGAAGAATTAATTACGTACAAAACATTAGTATTCTGTTAGTGTAAAACTCTTTGTTTTCTTTCTTATTATTACCTAACCTAAACTTATAGACCTGATTTTATTGAAATCATATACATATGTTTAAAAAAAATTTTTTCAATTCAATTCATGCGCACTTTAGTAAGTAATTCATACTAAATAGTCAATTTTTTTCAAAATGTTGACTTTTTCCAACATATAATTATACATCATTATATTTACATCGGATTTCAAATGATACACCTATCAAATGACATAGCGATAGAATTGAATAATATCAACGGATAACGTTTTCAAATTTGATGTAATATATAACAATAATGTAGGCAGGGGGATTAAAAACTTTTCAACTTTTCGCCGGTATATTTATAGGTACATATAGTACAACTCTTTAATTGAGTTTTCTCGCTCCTAATCCTTTGCATCAAAGGACCTATTTTTATTGTCTTTTATATCTATATGTTAGGTACAAAAATCGTCAAAACCTTGAAGAACCTTGATTTCAATTCGACTTTTTCGATCAATAAGCGCACAAAATATATATTTAAAAAATATTTTTTAAATATTTATTAAATATTTTTTACATTAAATAAATATTTAAAAACCGTTTTAAAAACATTGTTTGCTGATTGGGAAGCGGCGCGGCGCGTGACGTACCTATGTAGGTACGTACTTACGGCAAAGACTCTACGGAGCCAAAAATAATTTCTCGCCGAATACGATCGTGAAACAAACTCTCTGAGTCGTAATGTCGCGACATACCGATGAACGAAATCACACGACGCAACGTGCCAACACCGTAAACACGTGTATCGATCGCAATTTGTAATAGAAAGAGGTCAGATGGTCGAGTCACTCGCTTTCAAAACTCGAATTCGATCAGATATTTCCTAATGCGAAAAGGATACTACCATCGTTTAGCGATAAATATTGCTAAACAAGATTTCTATACACAAGATATCTGGTACAATATCGACTTCGAATCGATGTCAAATCTCAATTATATGTCAATCTTGCATGCAGAGCTAGGCAAAATATTAAAGTATTTGAAATATATTGAAAAATCAATTATGTCAATCTTACAATTAGTATTTACAATGTAAAATACAAAATACTTTTATGTGTTCCGTTGAAATACAAAATACAAACTGTATTTCAAATACTATATTCCAAATACAAGTATTTGAAATGTACTTGCTTGCATGTATGTATATCGGTACAAGTTTAGTAAGATTAATTCTTGATCAAATGTTTTTTTCTCGGTCAAAATTTGATGTATTAGATCTGTCTGTCTCAAGTTACAACAGAATATTCTGAATATTTAAATGCTATTAGCAATATTCATTCTTTCATTGTATACACTTATAAAACTACTATCTTTTATATCTTTATTTATCCTTTGAGAGCCAAGTTGTCGAAATATACACTATGCAAAAAAATTAACTTACAATAGTTAATCTTCCAAAAATAAGTACGTAATATTCAAGAGAGTGTAACTTTGTCAAAATGATTGCAACAAGACTTTTAAAAATGTATTTTAAAGCTTGAAGTTTCTACTTTTGAAATCGAGATAATTTCGAGATAATTGATACTTTGATCTTATTTTTATAAAGTTATAAGGATATAAATGGATATTCGTTAAATCTAAAAGTTTTGTACGAACTTTACAAAGTTTAGTTCCATGGCCTGAACTAAAAATTGCAAACAAATACTGTTTACAGCTGTTATAGTTCGAAAGAACGAATCTTTACCTTTAATTTGCTTTTCCTCTTGAGCGTTGTACAATCTTTTTTCACAGAGTTATTCAACATTGAAGCAAAAATGACCCCTTTTACTTCACGTTGAATAACTCAGTGAAGAAAATCGTACAACTTTCAACAAAAAAGTAAATTAAAGGTAAAGGTTCACTCTTTTAAAAGCTGTAAACAGAATTTATTTGCGATTTTTAATTCAGGTCATGGAACTTTGTAAAATTTGTAGATGTAACGAATTTCCATTTGTATACATGTAGCTTCATAAAAGAAAGTCAGATCGTTACCTCAATTACCGATTTCAAAAGTAGAAGCTTCAAACTTTAAAATGCTTTTTGGAAGATCTCGCTAGAACTATTTCTGACCAAGTTCGTCAATTTTGAAGTTTGTCCAACAAAGGAGAACTTCCCATTAAGGAGGAACATCACCCTTGAGACTTAAAAATTATATCTAACTTTGGCAATTTTTTGCAATAAACTAATAAAGGCAATCAAAAATCATTTTTAAGGGCTTTACTATATGAACTTTCGAGAGTACAAAAAAAATTTTTTTTGAATTTTTATCACACAAAATGGCGGCGCTACATCAGCAGCATCGAGCCTCCTTTTTTGGCCAATGCATATGCGACGAACACAGAATTTTCTATACCTTTTGATGTGGAACAAAAATCCAAAAATTTTCATTACCTACATACTTAAAGCTAGTGAAATACGTACACTGAAAAAAAAATATAGTCAATTTTAATAAATATTTAGTTCAATACGGTCAACTAAACATTTACTTACAGTAAATAAATATTTGTTCAGTAAAAAGAACGATTGTTAAATCAAATTAATGTTTCTTGTATCAAATAAATATATCTTTATATTTAATAAATATTTGACAGTATTGAACTAAATATTTGTTAAAATTGACTATATTTTTTTTCAGTGTAGGATTATTTCAAAATATTGTATTAATTTTAAAAAATTTGTAAAAATGATAAATATGTTTGAAAAAAAGTAACATTTTCGACCAAAAAATTTCATCTTTTAATGTTAATAACAAAAAAGTTTTCAATATATCGCAAAATCCTACGTACTTCTTTAGATTAAACACCTGAGAGTAATCTGTGCAAGTTTAAAGTTTTTAGAACTGATTTTTTGCTTATAAAATTATAAATCGGAATTGTGCCTTTAATCTGCAATGTCTGCGCCATACACTTTACAAGTAGCAACATTCATCTACCGAAATCTGTTTCTTCGAAAATTTGGAGTTTCCGTTTATCTGCGGAGCACTGCTGCGCAATGTCCGCTGCTTGGAGCAGACTCAACAGCGAGGTGAGGAGATGCAAGATATTGGCTCTAACGGGATTATACAGTTGAGATACCGGTTTAAAACTATTGAAATATTATTCTTAACAATATAAACTATAAATTTAAGTAAAAAAAATTTTCGATTTTTTTAAACCTCAAAGATGAAGTCCCTCTTTAAAAGATCGTTTAATATCAGTAAGGACCAAATTCAAAATTTACATATCTCTCCGAAAAAATGGTCTCGGAGCAATGTTTGGAAAAGCATTTTGAAGCTCAAAGCATAACTTTTGAATGCTTCGAATCACGTTTCTCTGTACAAATTTTATTACAATTACGATGTAATCTAAAGTGAAGCTTTATTTGTAATTTAAAGTGAAGCTAATCTAAAGTGAAGCTTGTAAAATTGGAAAATTAATACTTCAACTTTGATGATGTGCATAATGATGTGTACTTTGATGATGGGTAAACAAATTTTTTTCTGCAAGTTTCTACAATTGTATCGTAAGGCTTAAGCTTAATATTTTCTATTTAAAATTATTTTTAATCATTACGCTATAATGAATTTTCGTTATAGTGAATTTTCAGGACTTGGAAAATTCGTTACACACTTTAAATCATTTCACTTCAGCGAAAAAATCTGTAGATTAGATGTTGGTGCCTAGAAGCGGCAAAATGCTTAATCGATCACTGGTCTTTAGGATCCCTTTAATCGTTTGTTGAGAAGTAAACAAATTTCAAAAGAGGAACTTGGTTAAAAATGGTCTTAGCGAGATCTTTCAAAAAGCATTTTAAAGCTTAAAGCCTCTATAACTTTTCAAATCGATAATTGAGATAACGATTCGATTTTCTTTCACGAAGTTATACGTATACAAATGGGGAAATCCGTCAAATCTAAAAATTTTGTACGAACTTTACAAAGTTCCGTGGCCTAAATTAAAAATCGCAAACAAATTTTGTTTACAGTTTTCGAAATAATGAATCTCTTTACCTTTAATTAGATTTTTTGTTGAGAGTTGTACGATTTTTTTTCACCGAGTTATTCAACATTGAAGTAAAAGGGTTCATTTTTGTGCTTCAATGTCGAATAACTCCGTGAAAAAAAATCGTAAAACTTTCAACAAAAAATTAAATTGAAGGTAAAGAATCGCTCTTTCATTATAAAAAATAAAATGTTAATTTTAACTTAAAGACAAAAATGTTAATTGTAATATTTGTGTATGTCTCATAAAGTCCACTATATTTTTTTAAGTTAAAATTAACATTTTATTTTTTACAGTGTTTGAACGCTGTAAACAGAATTTGTCAATCAGGACACCTATCATGGGACAAGTCGGAATGGATTTCGATCGGAATTATTCAATTATTCCCTAGATTTCTATTATGTTTTCTAGAGAAAAGGGAATAATTCCAATCGGAATTCATTCCGGTATGTTCCATGATAGGTGCCCTGTAGATATCCAGATCGAAATATCAATTACTGATCTCGAAAGTAGAAACTTCAAGCTTTAAAATATTTTTTCTAAAAGTCTCGTTACGATAATTTTTGACGTTACATTCTTTTATGGAATATTACTTACTTTTGGAGTAGGACGGATTAAGTGATCCTTTAATTTTTTGCGTAGTGCAGTAATTTCGTTTCTATAACTTTCAATATAAATTTATCTAGGCGCAAGTTTAAAGTGCAAGAGAAGAGACATGCTTGGAATTACACACTTTTGTAATTATACACTTGTTTTTAAAGTTCGTATGTTTCTTCTTTCCAATTGTACTATTCGCAACCGAATATACTGCTCTCTGTGTATTCAGGCGTAATCTTTATCACGTTTCAAATTTATGCAATCGTAAATTCTTCGCCGACGTCTATTCTCGAGACGTGATTTATTTTTCGACATTCGAAACATCCTCGACTCGAAGAAGGAGAAAAGTTTGGAGTCTCCACTCGCGTTTCTCCCAAGAACGTATCGCTCTTCTTTCGCAGGAGAGGACCTCTGACCCGTGCAGTGGCGAGAGCTCGTTCTTTTTCTCGCGCTATACACAGAGCAGTTTGTTCCTTTAATTGCGTACCGAAAATCTGGCACCAGGCCGCGTAAAAAAAAAATCATAAAAACTCGCTGTAGGCGGCTCAGGAATGCTCGCCTCGATGCTCGTCCTTAATTGACACTCGCTATCGCGAGGCGTTTCCGGATATTTCGATATCGTTTTAAAAAAAATTTTACCCTAGATTTCATCTTTGAGAAGTAAATGCAGAAACAAATATAAAATAAAAATAACATTCAATTTTAGTATAATTATTGTATATACTCTCGGAAAAGATAACATTATCTCACAGAAAATACTCGGGCATTTATCTTTATTATCTATATATTACTATTTAACTTGAAATAAATACTTTTTTCGAGCGCAAAATTACCATTTTCAATATCGATACAAAGATGTATAGATAAATGCAAAGATAATTGCAAAAATATAACGTCTAAATACATTTTAGGAAAAGTTAGCCTGAGATATATGTAAGAGTCAAGGTGTTTCCAGATGAAAAAACATTAGGGGTGTGACGTATACCTATAATCAGGGTTGGGGGTAGTGTTAAGTTAAAAAGATAAAAGTTAAGTTAAAAAGTTAATTAATTTTAACTTAATTTAGTTACATTTTAGACTTTTAACTTTTTAACTTAATTTAGTTACATTTTATCAGTAACTATTAACTTTTAATTTGATTTTTTTTTAAGTCAATCCTCAGACATAATGCGAGAGGATAATGAGTTTATAATTTAGTAATTTTATATCGTATAATCGTTACTTGTGAACAAAAATAACCAGATTCTTTAATAAATATGATGTGAGAAAGGAAAAATACGAAAAATTATATAAAATGGACGAACTTTTCCTGTTTTCTTTTTTTTTGGTTGTTCGTTCGGATCAAATTAACTTTTAACTTTTCAATTACTTTTTTTTATTAACTTAACTTTTAATTCAATTAATTTCATTATGGATTAACTTGTATTTTAATTAAGTTAAACTTTCAAGGCTATTAACTTTAACTTAACTTAGTTAAAAAAAAAAGTTAACTTACCCAACCCTTCCTATAATTATATGTATACTATATTTATGGAATGCATGAAGCACAATATTCAATGTTCGATATGTTAAAGGAGAAATTATTGTAAGCAAGAGAGAGAGAGAGAGAAATTGAATGGTTTCGTTAGAGAAAATTATCGGTGAAAAGTTGGCTCGCGGGAAATGGCATCCTAATTTTCGGGGGCCACACACGCTTTTCCTCTTACGTGTATACGTTATGTGCGCGTTTATATCTACCAATACATCTACGAATACGGCATCACGAAGCATATGCGCGTGAGTGCGTGAAGGAAAGGACGAGGGTGTCGGATTACGGGTCGGAGGTTAGTTTTTACACTAATTAGTCACCGAGTCTCTCGTGGCTGTCAAACATTGCGACCGCCCCCCTGTGGCGCTCCTTCCTTCCATCGAATACGAGCTTCACGTGTTCCTATTTCTTCTCTTCTTTTTCTCTGGTATCTTTTTTTTCTCGGTACCATGGTTCCTCGTATGTATGTGTGTATATGTACGTACGAAGGCGATTTTACCAAATTGTACTCATCACGATCGTGAAAACGTTTGTCCCCTTACGTTTGTCATAATATTTGTAACGCTGTGTACGGTCGAGCTTTAGTTATAGTTGATACTTTTTTGAGATCAAAAAAGGGGGGAAAAAACATTTTAAATTTCCAAATTTTCTAAATTTTGTTCAATAATTGAGAGAGAGAGCGAGAGGGCGGGGGGAAGGAGAGAAACTGATTCAATCTTCTTTTCTCTTCTTCCATTTAAAATTAAACCGAATCTACTTGTCAACATGGATGTCATATGAAATTCTATATTACCTGGCGTTTAATCGATCGAACTTAAATGATATCTTCTTTTGAAAATTCGTAACGAGTGAGTATTTTGTTCGAAACAGCAATCTCTTTAGATATCCTATATGCGTTTATTGTACATATAGGTATGTATTAAGACTGTTGAAGGAGCGCGTTTTACTTAAACATAACGTCGAGATCCTTATATTGCATTGCAGATTATCCTGAACTCGATGCACCGTTATCAGCCGCGCTGTCACGTGGTGGTCGCTCCTTCGCCACCAGGCTCGGCGCCGGATCCTCGCACGGAGAACTTCAAGACGTTTTCCTTTCCAGAGACTAGATTCACCGCGGTCACCGCGTACCAGAACCATCGGATAACGCAGCTCAAGATTGCCAGTAATCCGTTCGCCAAGGGTTTTCGGGATTGCGAATCGGACGAGTGCGACGGCGTGGCGGCCGTCGCCGTCGGTGGGATGTCGAATCCTGCGAAAAGGCCGGCCACAGGACCCACGAGTACCGCGAGTACCATAAATACCGTTCTCCCATCCGGTTACAACGCCATGCCGATTCCGGCGCCGATGCAGATTCCGGGTGTACCCGCCGCCTCTCAGGAACACCATCAGTTCTACGGCGCAACGGGCACAGGTAGCCATTGGACGCATTATCCGAGCCATCATGGACAGTCATCGGCGCACGTCAACACGGTTCATTATCCGATGCATTCGCAGCATCCGCATTCGAGCGCGTCTCTCTACGGACCGCGATAATCATCAATTTGACCGCGCCCGCGCCGGTGCGGTTCTCATCAATCTCGTCATTTCTACTTTCGGCGTCTAGTTAATGTCGAATCATCGAGAACAGTTAATTCGTACACGCTTAGAAAACGCTTAGAAAACGCTTAGATGGAGACGAAAATGAAACGTTCGCGCTTAGTATTCCGATACTTTTCGAACGTTACTGTTTATGTATAGTTTTGATGTATTTTACATCTCGGTCCGACACTTTCTTACAATTAGTGCAATGGAACGCAAGAATCTCGACGATTGCTTCTTGAAACGTGTTGACGTAACTTTAGACTTGCAGATGTATTTTTTTAAAAACACGCGCGCGAAACAACTTTTGTTGCGCGATCTCTTATAAAGGACAAGACTTAAAAAACAGTAGATTATCAAAATACTGCATATATGTATTTACATATATTCGCAACGTTCGCAGCCGAATTTCTCTTACAAATCTATCGAAAGAATCAGGTCGCGTAAAATTATTTCAATTATTTCAAAGGATGTGAACATTTTACGCGCACATCTACATTTATATATTTCTGCGTGTAACGGCAGTTTTTTATTCAAGCTTATTTAACTGACAATAAGATATGGTAATTGATAAATTATTATATGTATATATATATATATACATATATATAGGTATGTCTTGTTGATTACACGATTTGTTGATGATGTAACTTATACCAAAGATTGTGCCAATATTTGACTTTATGGATCTATCCTAAGCTGCAGAATCGTAAGAGTCGTAAAGGCTTGTAACTTGTTCTCGTAAGACTTGCAAGAACTTATAACTGGAATTTTATGCAATATCTTCACATACAGCTTTTTGCTAGCAGTAATATTTACGAGGAATCGTAGACATTTTTGAATAATTGTACGTTTTTTTACGATACGCGTAGAATTACAACTCTATAAGTCACGAGTTCTTACGAGAACAAGTTACAAGCCTTACAATTCTACTCACAATCAGAATTGACTTATTAAATTATATGAATCTACGTTATATGAATCCGAGTTGAATAAAAAATAAAACAGATTTTTACATGTTGCTCACGCGTATTTATATATTATATGTATATACGTGTGATACTGTATACACATATAAATATATACATATCTAGTGATATTAAGAGAGTAATAATTAGAGAGAGAGCTAGGCCATACGCTCATATCATCGTTGGTGATTCCAATATATTGTTAAAGTGCTAACGTATCTGCATGCAGTACCTACTAAAATTATCAACAAAAGAACTGTAAAAAGAAATGCGTTTTATTCTTGTCTCTATTTTTTAAACACTTAAAGATGTTTTAGTTTTAAACTTTTTCAATAGACAAAACACTACGTGTTTGGATTTAAAACGCATAGTATTTTTTTTTAAGTGTTTAAAAAATGAAGTCAAGAATAAAACATTTTAATATCTGAAAATTAAACACTTCTTTTTTCAACGTATGAAACTGATAATGCAAACCTCTCATTTGCAAAGCACTTTGATATTTGTGTACACTTTTTTGAGCGTTTGAATTAATTAGTGCGTAAGAAACGAATCGACTGATCGATGTTGCTGGCAAAGCAACTTGTGGAAGTAAGTGCCTTTTGTAGGAGCAAAGTGCGTCTATTTATATTGGGTGTCTCAAATGCCGAACGAGTTTAAAACGTTCTCGAGCCAAGACGAGAAAGTAAACGCGCCGTGAAACACTTGGTGAGAGTAACGTGGTTACTAAAAGTGCCTTAATAAATTATGCCGCCTGGCTATCGTACTTACCATATTGTGCCTTTAACTTTTTAAGAATCCTCGTTCACAGCATACGACAGCATTGAAGGAACATTTATATTCCTTCCAAACGAAGAATAAACTGTATAAAATATAATGAAACATGCACAATTTATTTCTCCTGAACAAAAAATTCTCTCTCCACTCTTCCTCTCCTATGAAACCGAATATGCATATCTTATCTCGAGAGTGAACGATTCTAACTCCGTCTTTTTTTTTTGCAACTCGTCGCAAATTTTTTTAATTATTATTATTATTTAAATTTAATTAGCATATGTATATATATTATACTATAAACTTTTGTCAGGCATTTAACAACAATTTCATACGATTTCATCACGAAGATCTATCTTTCTTACTTTTATCATTGAAACTTTGATCATTGATGAAAATTATTAATGTTAAAAATATAGTATTAATGTTAAAAATATAGTATACTTGTATACGTATATAAAGATATTTTCTGTTAAAACAAGCTCTCTCTCTCTCTCTCTCTCTCTCTCGTCCTCTCATAGTAAAGATTCATTTATCAAGTTCATCTCAAATCTTCTTTTTTACATGAAAGTCGTGAGATTTTTCAGAATTTAGAATATTGCGGAATGTTGCGGTATTTTAAGTATCGCACACTAACCGATCGCTGTTAAATTATAGCAATTACAGCTATAAGAACGATACGTTTGTCACGAGCGGTTGACAATGGTTTAACATCGCGACTGTCGGAAATGACGAGCTAGAGCAACGAAGCGAGATAGAAAGGAACTCGAGCGTCTAAGACCTGCGTGGAATGACGAGACTGACTCGACGTTCGCCGTGATTGATGGCTGCGCGAGGAACAACGCTGTGTAAACATATTACAAGCGTATGCTTAATGATCGTCGCGTCAGTGCAGGCTATATACATTCTCCCGCTCTAGCTAAACGTTTTACACTCTGTGATTCATTCCACAAAGGAAAGAAATCTCACTCCAAAAGGAAAAGTGAAAATCTTATTCAAGGGTGCAAATTTTTCACTCTTTTTCAATAGAGAGAGAGTGACAGTATTTTAACTCTTCTTGGAGTGAGATTTCACTCCAAGAAATTTAGAGGAGCGTGGAACACCCGGGAAAAAATATTTTATAATTTTATATATTTGTATATAAATGGACATATTTTATATATAATTATATATAAAACATTTTCCCGAGCATTTTAACTCTTCGTTGCGAGTGTCAGTGTGCTAAAATACTGACAATAAAACAAATTTTTCGAAACGCATGCACTTTTTTTTTTTATTGATATCTTCTTGATAATAAATAATAACACAGGCCCACAGAAAAAAAAATACCATGTGCTGGGGTGGAGACCCAGCTATTCTTATGTATTTTGAGTCACTGAATACGAATCTGACATCAAAATAGGACCATCCAAAGTAAATTTTCTAGAGCGAAAAAAATGGGTCAAAAACCTCGAAATCTCTGCTTTTATTGATATATTCTAAGACCATTGGCAAAAAACTTTTGATTAAACCTAGACCATATGTTTCCCGAGTTGAGAAATACTTATCAGCCATCAAGAAATACTATACTGAACGCTCTGAAATACTAATATGCTACTACAAAAATTAACCCTTGATATCTCAATTGACGGACAAGGTGGCAACAAACGCCGTATCTACGTCTTCTACACCTCTTGCACCTTTTAACTTCTAGCGATGAATTCTGAGTGCCTCACATTACAGACACAGGTTAAATCCAATAATTCTCGAGAAGTTACCAGATAGACAAACTTTCAAGCAAGCAGCCATCAGACACAATAGCAGCCAAATTTGCGGAAACATTCTATCATATTCATTAATCACGATGCTTTTGTAGTTTTCGCTTTTCTTATTACCTAAAAATTTGTCTACAATTTTTTTGAATTGCTAAGCCATGCTGCCTTCTCGATGTAAGTCATTGTAGTAATGTGTCCGGTGAATAAACCTAATATTCGAATAAATGAATAAAAAATGAATGAAAATACTCATTGGAATACACTTCTTTTTTATTCGTCAAGAAACGAATGAATACTTTTTCATTCCATTTGAATGAATATTTTTTTAATATGATCAAGAATATTTTCGTTTCGTATTCACTTTTACTCTGCATAGCTTGCAAGCCTGCAAGAGAAAACAGAAATCTATAAAAACAATGATTACGATTACATCGTGCGCTTAGTCCGCGACCTATACGATGGGCGTCCTTGTTTAACCAGTACGTTAAACAAAGACATTTTTATTGGGAATAAATTATATATTTCGGAATTTAATGTTCACAGACCATAATGAACGACGCGCCCAAGATATCTTATAAAATGTTTATAACATTAATTCCAAGACAAAAAAAGAAATGGAAAGATGGTATCAAGGACGATGGGATATCAACTGGCTGACTTTTGTTGGACATTGAAGAGAGAAATGCCGACGAAAAAAAACAAGCGCAAGAGGAATCCATTACACAGATCATTTAAAGACAAAAGAGTGCGGAAGCGCGCACGAACATAAATCGATCTTTTTTTTTTAGATATTCACAGGTATGGTAGAGATGTGATATACGAGTAGTTATTGTGTCTGATGGCTGCTTGCCTGAAAGTTTGTCTGTGGTGTAACTCCTCGGAAATTATTAGGTTTAATCTGTGTCTGTAATATCAGGCACTCAGAGTTCATCGCTAAAAGTTATGTTATTAAGAGGTGTAGAAGACGTAGATACGGTATTTGTTGCCACCTTGTCCGTCAATTGAGATATCAAGGATTAATTTTTGTAGTAGCTTATTAGTATTTCAGAGCGTTCAGTACAGTATTTCTTGATGGCTGATAAGTATTTCTCAACTCGGGAAACATATGGTCTAGGTTTAATAAAAAGTTTTTTGTCAATGGTCTTAGAATATATCAATAAAAGCAGAGATTTCGAAGTTTTTGACCCATTTTTTCGCTCTAGATTAAAAATTTACCCTGGATGGTCCTATTTTTATGTCAGATTCGTATTCAGCGACTCAAAATACATAAGAATAGCTAGGATCTCCACCCCAGCACATGGTACTTTTTTTTCTGTGGGCCTGTGTAATCAGATCTTGCGGATTATACTATAAAATTGATGATCCATACAAGAATGATAAACTGTCAATAATACACTATAGACAGGTATCATATATTGCTTAGAGGAGTGTAGTATATATCAATTAGTAATCAAGTGTCTCGAGTATATCATATTGTTAATTGAAATCGAAATTTCACGCTCCAAGAAATTTAGAGACTAATTGTAAATGCAATATATGTATATATTTTTTTTAAATTTTTATACATACTGCATTATTATACATATATTTTTATACATGTATAGTTTAATTATTAATCACAAACGTACCATAGCTGATTAATGTACAATATAGCAATTATTTTACGAAATCAACTTGTTCATTTATTTGGTGTGAAACTGGGGCTTCGTATATATGTGAAGTGACTTTTGTGCGGGCGCACGAGTTATTATGAGAAAAATACAGTGTGTGCCTCGACAAGGGAGGTCTTGTCGTATACTTTTGACACCTTAACCCTAAGAGTAATATAAAGCCTCGCGAGACGCCGCAAGTACACAGAGAAAAGCCCATGCTTGATGCTTATCGACGGCGCGTGACGCCGCTACGCCACGGCAGTAAAAAGACACCCTTTTCCCCTTCTTTAACATATTCTTTCATCTTCGCGTCGTTATAAGTATTGTGACATTTGCGACTATATAACCGGAGTTAATCCTCGAGAGGTCAACCGCGACTCTCACTCACCACCGTGCAACATCAGCGACCGACACCTCTTCTCAGCTCGCGACGCGATATATAGTTCCTCCAGATTAACTAACGTCGAGAAATTAAAGACAACAAAAAATCTTTATCGCCAACTCAAAGAAATGAGTTTACGTAGGTTTTTTTGTTAAAAGCAACAATAGTCAGTCTCTTAATTACACATTATCAAGATAGGGGAACCTGGGGTATAATGGTTATAGTTAGATTTTTTCAAGTTTTAAACATATTAAAGATAAATAAATCAACTCTGTTATATTAAAATATTTTTTGAAATATTTACTATAAGGAAAACTTAAGTTTTACCGTAAAAGTATAGATTAACAGGATGAAATTATTGTTTTGTGAGAGTG
>NW_017257371.1:292280-293775 GCF_001594055.1 Mycetomoellerius zeteki | reverse complement strand
CCCCATGGTTTCATTATACCTCAGGTTCCCCTACATGTACTTATCGCGAAAGGAGAAATAACACTAGCCTATACGAATTTAGATATACTCTTGAATCATAGTTTAAACGAACTTGATCATTTCCTAAAGTTTTTTAGACACCAAACACGAATTTAGTTTTCAATTTAGGCTATCAATTTTGATCAGAATTTGTGTCAGAGGATTGAACTAAATAAGAAAGCAACATGAAATTGACAAAATATATACAATACATATATGACCATTTTCAAATTGCCATATCTCAAAAAATGAAAAATCGTACCGAAACGAAACAAAAGATTTGTTCGCGTCGCATGCTCCAACATGCTCCAACATGCTCCTACCACAGTTCCTACTCGCTCTTTGCGCAATAAGCGCATTGGAGTGAATAGGAGCTATGATAGGAGCATGTTGGAGCATGCGACGCGAACAAACCTATAATTTCAAGTTAAAAATTGATACTTTCATGTGGCATTAATGAAATTTTGAAAAAAATTTTGCTGTCGGTGCTACAACATGAAGATCATCAAAATGGTCTTTTTTTATTCTTTGATGCCTCAAAATTATGACGTGATGATAACTAAATCTAGAAAACAGATTCGTGTTAAGCAAACCAAAATATACATTAAAAACAGTTAAAATTGTTAAAACAATTTTTGTTGCAGGTTAGTGTAATTTATGATAAGACGCTGATTGTACAATTAGTCAGAATTATTTTCGAATATATAACGTTAAGTTAAAATTAATGAAAATGTTAATTGGTTTCATTACAACTAAAATTAATTTCAGATTATAAGACAATATTTTTATAATAATTGTATATATATTATAATATATATATATGTAGTGAATGAGCTTCAATATAATATAATTGCTGATTTTTCTATATAGTTATATTTATCAGGATGCAGATTTCTTTTCCACATATACTTATTAGTCCTTACAAACCCTCTTTATCGCGAAGGCGTAACCGATGACTTCTAAGGAAGCGTCTGGAATCTTTCACTCTCCCATCATGCTGAGTATCTTTTCTAGCGGATCCAATTTTTGACCGTGTTTTTTCTCACAATCAGTTAACGAATGCTGAATCAAATTGCTCACGCTGCTGTTGTTTCGTATGCCACTATAAGTGAAAAGAATATAAATATTATATGTAAATATATATATATATATATATACAGTCCCTGGTCACATTATTATGACCACCTTATCTTTTTGCACTCTTTTCTATTTGGTAAAATTTTAAATATGATGAATTTATTGAACAATTTTATGTCTAATCAATTAATTACAACTTGGCAATGTTAAATCAATTATATTTTATTATAAAATACAAAACATGCAAAATAAATTAAATAATAACTTATGTTTAACTTATTTATTTATGCTTTATTAACATGTCTAACAACAATTTATATTTATTACTTATCGTTATATTTTATTAATATTAACAATTTACGTCACGAGACAAAGTGTT
>NW_017257371.1:284640-291980 GCF_001594055.1 Mycetomoellerius zeteki | reverse complement strand
CGGAAGAGCACGCATTAGACGTACTGACTCAGAAAAATTCTCATTTAAGCCTGAGACACAATTGAAAATTACAGGTAATGGGAATAGGGAATAACAAATTTCAGCCTACCCATACATTTTGATATAGGTATACGGTTTTTGTATAGGTTGAAATCTGTTATTCTTTCTTCTTATTGCCTGTGTTTTTCAATTGTGCACCAGGCTTTTAAAAAAATTACTTGTTTTTTCTTATATTCTTTCCTCAATTAATTCTTATGGTTGCTGTTACCATATATATACAAAAAAGGATTAACCAATTTATATTGATCTTCGCGACGCTCGTTATCGTTTTATTTCGTTTATATCGATAATACCAAATGAAATCGAATGTAATGAAAATTAGCGACAGATAGAGTAGCACAAGCGTGGAGGAGCTTAATAAATCTTTCTAATTTTCCGGTAGTGGCTTGTTGGTCGCGGATCAAAGACCGACAAATGAATCGCTCAGTAGATGGAGAGGAAAAAGAGGAAGGAGGAAAGAAGGGGCGTGCATCCATATATTCAGGAGGAAGGCTATGAACGGACCATGCCATGAACCATGAATCTGTCATCGTCACATACTATGGATCGTACGAATTCGTGCGTACACGGTGGCAGAGCTTTTATAGTTTCCACATCGTCGACATGGCACAACACTTTCTGAATTTTCGAAGAAGCTCTCGCGTTAGCATGGTTAAGCTGTATACATATACATATGTGTGTGTGTATGTGTGTGTATAAATATATACAGAATGCGAAAAAAAGTGACGAAAAAACCTCTAAACACATCGCGAAATTTTTTTTATAAAAAAATATTTCAAAAATGATATTTTCATAGTTCTCTCTCTCGAGATCATTGCAAAACGATGACGACAAACTTTTTATATCATACGTTTTTATGAGATATCAACGTTATCGCGCTCTTTTTGAAAAGCTCAATTTGCGAAAAATCTTTTTTCAATTTTGTTTTCTAAGTGAGAAAGATTAAAAGAAACATTAAGGTCTACTCTCTTGAGCCTATTTTATGTATACAATTATTATATCGATTTACGAATCTTTGATTTTATTGCTCTCCGCTGTTTTTATACATTCGTAATGTGTATCTCGATACCTCGCAATTTGATATCATAATCGATATCTCTTTGGACTCGCTACGAGAATACGTGTTACTCCGAAGAGACAAAACTACTTTTCCGACCCTCTGACCAAGTCAGGCCCTCTGAAGCTCTGAACCGGCCAGATCCGAGGAAACGCATCGTGAAGCAGTGCGGATGCGACGATCAAGAAGTTCATATCCCGTGCACGAATACGGGCGCAATGACAGATTTACAGATTCCAGCCATCGCCGTCTTCCTCTACGGGGCGGATTCTTAAAGCGGAAAGCGCGTCTCAATGACCCCCGCACGTACCAACGAGCCCCAGTGTGCACGTCAAATCGCACCTCGACTGTTTACGCTTTACGTCTGCAACCTTTTCATTTCCTTTCCGACCCCATCTTACCGCTCGACTCTCTTTCACTTTCACCGTCGACCTCCCCGTCGACCGCTTTGCCTCTCCCCTCCTCCCCAATCATTACTCGCTTCTGTATTTTGACTTCCCCAACACTTGGTAAACTTTTCCTTTTGTGTAAAAGTTATTTAAGTCCGTGTGAGAAAGAGGGAGAGAGATAGAGAGAGTCACGTGCGCGCGGATAAACATTCCAGCGATTTTTACCAATTTTTATCAACTTACTCATCACATCGATCAAACTAATTGATAAATTCCAATCTTTGTGTAACTTTTATTTCTTATTACGATTAAGCATTTTTGTGTCAACATTATCAATTCGCGTGCCGTATCTGATATAAAAAGAAGATTGGCTGAAAAAAAAGATTGGCTGCTGCAGCAAATTAGATGATAAAATATGGCATAGCATTTTTAATTAGTTGCAGCAGTCAATTTTTGGTTGTGTTAGTTTATCGAAATCCTATACTGACATTGCAGATAGACTAACGCAACCAAAAATTGGCTGCTGCAGCCAATTAAAAATGCTATACCATATTTTACCATCTAATTTGCTGCAGCAGCCAATCTTTTTTTCAGTGTACATATACGTATAGAAGACAGGTATGGGAAAGTTACTTTGGAAAAGTAATTTACAGTTACAAGTTCTTATTAACTCTGAAAAATAACTCGTTACAGTTATTGAAAAAGTGATTTTCAATTTTTTTTTCATCAGAATTTTCAGTAGAACATCACGAATAACATCGATACTTTTAAAATTGCATTTAGAAACGCGTTACCCGAGTATCTCCGTGTACCGTTGTACCCTTGTTGTTCACCTAACATTAAGGATGATACACGGGGTCACCAGAATAACGCAGAGCCTTAAAGAAAAAGATTCTGGTTTACGTTTACATGTTATACAATTTTATTTAAAAAAATTAAAAAATTGTATGGCGAAGACGTTATTATATATAAATTAAGTTACAGACGGAAAGAAAGTAACGAAGTTAAGTTATAGTTATCGAAAAAAGTAGCTCTGTACAACTTTGTCAAAATTAAGTAACGAGTTACTTCCCATCCCTGATAGGAGATCGTCCCCTTTTATTCACGACCGAGTATATAGGTAAGGTAAACTTGTGTCGCAGGCACGGTCACGGTCCGCGTCTGTCTTCGCCTGTTCCGCTTGCTTGGATAGTTTTCATTCTATCGCCGATAGACACGTCCGTCTTCTTCCTTTTTTGAGCATCTGCTTTGGCATTCGTAAAGTACCGTACTTTGGGGTTTATATTAAAAAAATATAAATATCCCGTGTATAGACATTGTGTGTATATATATATATATATATATAGGATGTTAGCGAAAAAGAATCATTTTAAGAGCATATAGATTATAGAACAACAAAGAATAAGTCAAAAAGTCCTAATAAACATAGGTTCGAAAATGAACGGTTGCCAAGATATGTATTTCTTGGTCTTTATGTTTAAATAATACATTTCCTTCAAATCGACTTAATAATAATATAACGCAGAAAAAACGCATTTACTGTTTATTTTTTAATTATTCTTAAAGTACATGTTCGAAGTGTCCATATCTAAACAAGGGGCGAGTTTTTTAATTCATCGATTGATCAATCGCACTGTGCGCAAATGTAATTTTGTTCCGTAAAAGCTGTACTTGCGCATAATGCGATTGATCAATCGATGAATTAAAAATCTCTCCCAAGTTTTACATCTTCTCAAGAAAGACGCCCTCACTCTTTTTAAAAATGAGCTTATTTGGATATGTATTGTTTAAAGCTTGTTTGGAAATGTATTGTTTAAACACAAAGACCAAGAGATATCTTGGCAACCGTTCGTTTTCGAATCTATGCCATGTTTATTAGGACTTTTTGACTTATTTTTTGTTGTTCTATATGCCCCTAAAATCTGTGACCCTTTTTCGCTAACACCCTGTATGTATATAATGTATATATTATATATATATACATTATATACATATGTATACATTAATATACATATATATGTATATACAAGAAGAAAATGTTATACGTATGTATATATCTTTCCTTTATTTTGGTGATTTCGATAGGCTAACACAACCAAAAATTGACTGATACAACCAATTAAAAATGCTATGCCATATTTTACCATCTAATTTGCTGCAGCAGCCAATCTTTTTTTCAGTGTAGTACATATACCTTGGTTTTAATTTAAATTATTTTGTACTTTTTGCTCTTATTTTTTCTTTTACTTAAATTTAAAAAAAAAACGCATTTTGCAATTTTGATTTCTCTTAGATTGCACGCCTATTTAAGGTCTGAGGCCGAGTTGGGAACCAATCGTTGCGCCATTTATATACTATAATTGCAATAATATCTTAACATAATCATTTTACTATGAAACAATGCATCGTGGAAATGTTGGAAGAAATGTGAAGAAACGTTAATGTTGGCCAAGCACGCGTTTTGTCAGTTATAATAAGTCGTACGTGTGATTATTGCGATTATTATTGATATACGTGCTCGTGCGAAATAGCCGCGGTTTCTTGTTATTATTAACTGTATGAGATGTATCCGATGAGAAATAATGATAACTCTTATTGTTAGTCCTAGTTTACATTAGGTACTATATATAAGTTACTATATATACAGTTAATACGCGTGTCAAGTAGGGATGCACCGGATCGTAAAATTACCGGATACCGGATATCGGATATCCGGACAAAATGTAACATCGAATATTCGGTATCCGTTCGGATATCCGAGAAGGCAATTTCTTCGAGTTGGATATCCGTTTTCCAGATATCCGACCGAATTTCGGGAAAGTGTTTAAAAAAAAAGCCTATAAGAAAAAATTGTAATTTTGCAACAATGTATAAGATATTATAGCATTATGAATATGCATACTTATTTTTAGGCCAGAATCAGACTAGGCATTAAAAATTGAGATTGAAGATTGAAAGATTGAAATATGACCAATCAAAACAATAGGAGCTAAAATTCCTTTGCCCTCATTGGTCAAATTTCAATCTTTAATCTTCGATCTCAATCTTCAATGCGTAGTCTGATTACGGCCTTAGAACATTTGTATAATAAAAAATCAACAATTTAATGATATCAAATTTCAACCGGATATATTCCCGGATACTGTCCGGGAATAATATCCGACTATCCAGTTGCATAATAAAAAAGTGCCGGATAATACCGGATACCGTATACTTTTCGGATATCCGGTTCATCCCTAGTATCAAGTTTAAACTCGATGTAAACTAGGCTTTACTTTCAAAAAAATGTATTATATCGGGGAATGTCAATTTTGTAGAGGCACGCTTTAAAAAATTGAAAACTTGCTCGCGATTTTATCGCAATTATAGATGTTTTGAGATTTTTGTAACGAGAGAGATGCTCGTTGCTGTGTAGAGAACATACAGAATTTTTATTTCTTATCCGTTAACAATAATTCTGTCAAATCTGCAAATAATTTCGCTATACAATGATAAATTGTTTCGTTGCATGCAACGGCAAATCGCAGTTGCCTGCACAATGGAGGATTCTATTTCATTTTAACAGCATATCCGTGTTCTTACGAACTATACTCGACAAGAATTTTTGAGAGAAATTTCGCTGCGACATGGAATAATTTATTACGCGTTAGCAAAGTTGATATATCGCTTTCGCGTCGAATTTGCGACGCGCTAGCTCGTTAGCTGCAATTATGCGGCGCGCGGCGGCGACAGCAAACCCTACCAGGGTTCTTTCTACGTGCCTAAAATATTTTTGGAAAACTTAATATAATATAAATAAAAAATGTAAATTGAATGATTTTTCTGGCGAATCGGTTCAACAATAGTCTGCAGATGGGAGATTTTGTCGAGAAAAGAGGAAATGGGAATTAGGTGACGCGTAATTTGGCGGTAGTTGTGGTCTCGTAGTTGACTCGCGGTTGCGACGTAGTCGGCACGCATATCCTATCTCGCCGCTGGAATCCTCATATGTCTGTCAACGTGGCCCTCCAACACCTCGGGGCTTCGCCTCGGATCACTTTGCTCGCGAGCGAACGAGCGGGTGCGCCGCGCCGCGTCGCCACGACGAGAGACGCGCACAAACGATATCTCTCGCTTCTCGCTTTCGCTCTCGCTCTCGCTCGTGTCCCGTCTGATCCCGTCCTATAGCACTCCCAGCAATCCCAGTCCCAGCTGGACCAAAATATCACCACGGCAACCGGAGAGACCGCAGACTAGTGGCCAGGGATTCAGGGCCGTATCACGGTATATTCGCTGCAGGATGTTGTAGCACTTCAATCCTCTATTAAGAGGTTAATTCTTTATTCAGACTTCTATTCGTTTTAGACCAATTTAGACGTTTCCATATTAGAATTATTATCTCGAAATAACAGAATTAACTACAACTGCCTATACGCGCGTAATGTCCATTCTTATATGTATGTGTATCGTAATAAAAACGAAATTCATTATTAGTTATATACATATACACTATACATGCACATGTGTATGTGTGTTTTTGGGGAGGATGTATATATATATATATTTTTTTTATTGTATCAGGCGAATTACCACGCGTACAATTTTCCAACTCTACGTGCGTTCGTTGCAGAATCATCCATCCAAAATAAACTTTATAAAACACAAGCTTACGTCATTTATTTCATGTGTATATCTTTAAATGTGAAATGCATTTAGAATTTTTAGCTTTTCAACTGTCGATTTCCAACTTGCTTTACGCGAAACCATTCGGATAGTGCGAGATGGCGACACGTGACACTAAGAGCAGATGTGTTGCGTATCATACGTCGGTAATGTTACTCGTACTGCGTAGTACAAGTGTTACTGGCTACGTTTACACCGTGCGCTTAGTCCGCGACCTATACGATAGGCATCTTTGTTTAATATACAGGATAAACAAAGACATCTATTGTATAGGCCGCGGCCTAAATGCACGGTGTAAACATAGCCATTAGGCCGGAATCAGACTACGCATCGAAGATTGAGATTGAAAATTGAAGATTAAAATTTGACCAATGACGACAAAGAAATTTTAGCTCCTATTGTTTTGGTCAAATTTCAATCTTTCAATCTTCAATCTCAATATTCAATGCGTAGTCTGATTCCGGCCTGTTGGAATATACAATTTAACTTTCAAATAAATGGTTATTTCTAGTTTTATGTATAGAATTTTCTTTTTCTCATTTATGTTTCTTGTTTCCTGCGGTTTTTAGCCCTTCCTTTTAGTTGCCTCGCTGAGCGCGCCGCTATATATACATATATATGTATTCCTTACTTACGCTGTCCGCGTTCTTTTTTCCTTTGTCTGAATAATAAAGATATATATTCGATTGTAATTGTGTCTGAGCTCAATGATCTCATAACTCAACACGGCATTAGGCCTGTTCTTTTTAACTGAACTTTTGCACCAGTTCGTCTTTCTTCCTTTTCTCTCGAGGAAGGAAGAAGAGGAAGAAAAATGAACTGGTGCAAAAGTTTTTTTGCACTGCATGGCATATTGGCACTTTGTTTTCTTTCATCTTTCTTCAACGCCAGAATATTCCTACGTATATTTATGTGCCAAAATTTTGGGGGATCTATCGTAGGATCTTAAAGGCCAGTTCCACAACTCACGATTAACTCTTAGGGCGCGTTCACACCTTGATGGAAAAACAGAAAGCGGAAAAGCAGTGACCAATCACAACTCGCGCTGGTAGTAAGTAGTACAAAAAGCCGAAATTGTCAACTTCCAGCGCGAATTTTGATTGGCTGTTGCTTTTCCGCTTTCTGCTTTCCCGTCAAGGTGTGAACGCGCCCTTATGGCCATTCTACAATAA
>NW_017257371.1:278805-284541 GCF_001594055.1 Mycetomoellerius zeteki | reverse complement strand
GGGAGCCATTAGGAGCTGTAAACTTATTGGCTACCGTGGCTAAGTTTCCACCGAGGGTTAGAGTTAGGTCAGAGTACAAGAACTGACCAACCACAGTCAAGCATTCTCCTGTCATTCGACTATGAAAGCCATGGCACAAACCTTCCGTAACGATAACCATAAGACGTACCGTAAGAATCAGCCAATTAGAATTAAGAGTTCGAAAGAATTCTCGGCTGTGATTGGCTGATTCTTACGGTACGTCTTATGGTTACTGTTACGGAAGGTATGTGCCATGGCCTTGACAGGGGAATACTCGACTGTGATTGGTCAGTTCTTGTACTCTGATCCAACTCTAACCCTCGATGGAAACTTAGCCCGTGTCACATTTTATCGCGCGGCAAGCGTTTCCGCGACAGTGTGCAGGAACTATTAATGTAGAATGGCAATTACTCTGGATCTACAATAGGATTTTAAGCCATAAAAAATGGGCGAATCACGGTCGATTATTCTCCTCGGATTTGACTGTAATTGGTCAATTCTTACGGCTTAAGGCTTAGAACACCTATTGTGGATCCGGATTTAAGCAATGTACGCAGTACAGTGTATATACAATGGTAGAGTTGGGTAGAGTATAAATAATCTCAAAACGACAAGAGAATCTTCGTTGGAAAAGAAATAAGGCGTGATGTAATACGCACGAGATTGCATTCGATAGATTTGCAATAAATGAATATTTTCTATACTAGTAAGTGCTTCGTATTCAAGCTTATAGTGATAATTGAAAAGAATTTCGTTACATAACCTCAATCACACGCTAATCAAAATGAGTAAGTACCAATATGAACGTAACTCATCCTTTGATTTTACAAATAAATCAAATAAAACTCATTTTTTTATTTTCCAAAATAAAAACTTCTCAAATAGCAAATTTTTCCAATCGTTTTTGTCTTTTCTTATCAATTTCTATATCAATTTTACTCTTTCAGGTTCCATTACGGACAGTCCGGGTTCTAAAGCTCTCGAAGCCGCTAAAAATATCAAGGACTTAACTGTATTCAAAAAGCCTATCGGATTCGTTAAGAGGAGTAAAAGTGTACAACCAAAGATTTTAGATGAAGATACATATATTGAGAAAATGAGTGACATTATACAAAGAGATTTCTTTCCGCACTTGGAAAAGCTACAGGCTCAAAATCAGTATTTAGAAGCTTTAGAGCAGAACGATATGAACAGAATGAGAGAGTTGTATGCAAAGTATAGCTCTGGCCGACCTGTCACTGAAAGGCCGATCAGTCCAGCGACTTTCGAAACTCCGCTGCGTAGAACTGAGTCAGCCGAATCACCGCCCACCACGGAGGCATCGTCTCAAAAAACATCCGTTGAGTCCGTAAATAGAAATGGTACTGAAAGTAAGATCGGTCTGGATGATTATTTGAGTACCCACACAAGCGAGGATAATGCTAGTTTTGAAGAGATGATGATTGAGGCTGAAAATAAACGTATGCTCAAGTATGCCTGGCTCTATGAGGCAGAAGACAAGTCGAAAGCTTGGTTAGCTATCGACGGACCCACCACCACTGATGTCCCAGCTATTCAAGGTTCCAATTCCAGACCTAAACAAGTGGACAGTTGGACTTACAAGAATAAAAATTATATCATGTACATACCTGATGGAGTGGAACTTACGGCGGAAGAGAAAATAGAATTGGCCAAGAAGAAACAAACTATAATGCACGAAAATACGAAATTGCGAACAAACCCGTTTAACGAACAACAGAATAAAGAGACCATTGACGAACTCGCCAAGTCACAATCCAGAGCTAACGACGGCAAGATTGGTGTGGATGGCAAAGAGGTTGTCAGAAATGCAACGCCACGAGTAAATGGTTTTAGTTTCGTGGCTACGCCAAGTCCAAGACCGGGGGAATGCGAAAGTCCATTGATGACATGGGGTCAGATCGAGGGGACACCCTTCCGATTGGATGGTGGTGACACACCATTGTTGAGGACGAGTCAGGGACCCTCTTTCAGAATAGCGGAACCACCGAAAAGAGAACAATTGGCATTGCAGTTGGCTGAGAAGGCTGGTGAGAGACACAGGGATCGAAAAAATAAAGCCTTAGAAGCTGCCAGGAGATCATTAGCCACGTAAGTGATATTTATATTATATATTATAAATTTCACGAAATGAATATTGTCGAATAATATAAATTTATACCTAATGTACATGTGAGAAAAATTTACGAGAGCAATTATTCTTTCCAGTCCATCACCGAGATCAACCATAGATCGTCTGAGCACTATGTCTCCCGCAGCAAGAAGACTAGCGACTCAGAAACTGCGTATATCGAATACACCATCTCCTCGACGAATACCATCGTCCAGGACTCCGTCCGTAAGGGGCATCAGAACACCTAATACGCCACATGCGAACGTACTGGCTAAGGAAATTACCTCTCAAAAGTCCGAAATTAATGCCACACGGATACAAGGACCCGTACTCACCGATAACTTACTTAATCTACCTCCGCAGCGACAACGAGCGTCAGATTTCTTCAATAAATGAGAAATTGTTATATGTTCTTTGAAAATTGTATGTATGTAGAAAGATCGCGCGCGCGAGATTGTATTCGAACGATATACATCAATATATCAAAGTACAGCATCGACCGAATTTGCTTATCTACAATTAATGTAAGATATTAAAGAAACAATCTCCATGTGTATATGTATATTATGTAAATGATGTATTTATAGCATTTGTAATATAATTTTAACGAAACTCTTTATTTGAGTCTTATGGAATGTCGCTGGTCCTCTTAAGATGAAATCATCCGATGCTCGATTTCTTGAATGACATGCATGCATGTAGTCATGCCTACTTCGAGCAGAGAATACGTTCATGCATTGAGCGCTGGCATACTGACATGCATGATTTTTCATTTCTGTATATATATACATAATTTTTATGCACAATTTCATGCTTGTTTCCTTGCAGGTATGGTGGAAAAAAAAAATGATTGGAAATGGTCACGTAATTGAATAGACGATTGACAGCATCTTACATTATATGTACAGTGAGAACAAAAAGTATTCGTACAAGGAAATTTGTTATAAAAAGTCTTATTTGTAGAATATAAACATTAATTAACAATTTTATATAATGAATACATTCTGTTCTAACAACGAGCTTCACATGTATTCCTGATTTTAGAAGCTAGATTTCTTGACTGTACGAGTACTTTTTGAGCATTCAAACAATGCAATTTTTAATTTTCGCCTATTTTTCAGATAATATATTTTCTATAATTAATACACATTTTTTTGGTATATATAATTTTAAGAAATATACGGTCTATTTTATTCTTTATGAATAAATTGTTAATTACCCAACAAGAAATTATCTTATCAATATCGATTCGATGACTCATTTCTCGCTGGATAATATTTACTTTTTAAAAATAAAGTTTTTTTTTAAATATTTTCTCTGTACGAATACTTTTTGCACTCACTGTATGTATACAGCTGTTAAAAATCCAAATTACCATAATAAGCATTTATGCAATGAAGTTCTAAAACGAGTAAATACCCAGATAGTAACGTGTCTATCTTGTTGCTGGCATGTTGCTTGCTAAGTATGCATTGCTAAGCATGTGTTGCTACCAGAATTATAGTAACTGAGTCCTCATTTGTTGGCAACTTGATGCCTTCATGATAACTTGAGTGTAGCAACTTGCCAACAGTTTGCCGACAATTTTAAAATCGTCATCATCAAAATTCGCACTACTGCCATTATATTGCCATAATGATATGCAGCATCATGCAATGCTTTCATATTGCCGACAACACAAGATAACATTGATGCAGCTATCTTGCTGTTAAAATGCTGGTAATACATACAGGGTCATCGAAAAGTATCGGACTCCCCTAATATCTTCAGTTAGAATGCATTTTGGAGAAAATGTTCAATAGCAAAGTTGTATGGTTTCAAGCGAGGAGTAAGATGATGACCTTGACTTTGATCTTGACCATGTCCTTTAAGGTCATTTCAAGGTCAACTTTATTTTTTTAAATAAAACCCCCTACATTTTATTGCATATTTTTATAGCTTATCTCGAGAGCTTTCCAAAGCACTATAATAAAACATTTTTTCATTAAATACTTTTTGAGTTATAAAGGTTTAAAGTTAACAATTTTTTGACACAAAATGTAAATCTTGTAAAATACTTAATTAATGTATTTTCTTTAAACCAATTAATTGGTCTCATTATTCCGCGCACAAAAGTATTAAGGTTATGATTACTGAAAACTAAATAATATTTTACAAGATTACAATATTTTTACAATATTTACATTTTGTGTCAAAAAATTGTTAACTTCAAACCTTTATAACTCAAAAAGTACTTAATGAAAAAACGTTTTATTATAGTGTTTTGGAAAGCTCTCGAGATAAGCTATAAAAATATGCAATAAAATGTAGGGGGTTCCATTTAAAAAAATAAGTTGACCTATACTATAATAAAAATTGACCTTGAAATGACCTTAAAGGACATGGTCAAGATCAAAGTCAAGGTCATCATCTTACTCCTCGCTTGAAACCATACAACTTTGCTATTGGACATTTTCTCCAAAATGCATTCTAACTGAAGATATTAGGGGGGTCCGATACTTTTCGATGACCCTGTATATATGTGGAGTTACTAGTCAGATACTGTAGTCAGAGCCGTGTAAAGGATTTTTGGGGCCTTACTGCAAAGGTAAATATGGGGCCCTATCTTTTCATAAAGTTCGTATTAAAAAAACTTTGAAGGATTTAAAAAATATACGAAAACAGAATAATTAAAATTATATTTATTTATTTTATTATATATTATTATATATATGTATGTTTTATATATAATAATACCCATACAGCACCGATTGTTGTGGAAAATTTTCGAAAATGTTTCAACCTTTCACATCTCATGTGCAATTCTGAAAGTATTCTGCAATATGTCATATGAAATATTTTAACAGAAATGTTTCTAAAATCTATCATATACAATAATTGAAAAATATATTTAAACAGAACAAAAAATCATCATGATGTTAAAATGACTCCAAAATGTTTACTAAAAGTCATTTTTTGATCAATCAAGATTCAATTTAATGTCATTTTGATGTTATCGTGAGTTGTTCTACTTTAATTGAGAAAAACTTTTGTATATGAATGACTTATTCTGCTTTAATTTCGAAAAACTTTTGTATATGAACAATGATATTGTGTAGAAACTGCAAGTGTAAGTGACTTTCTATTTTTCTAGTGATTATGTATATATGCTTATACATATAATGTGATTAATTAATCAAAATAGTTGGCGATATAATTACCATTTTTGAGAAATACTTTAAGCTTATTTCAATAAGTTTGTAATCTGTAAACAGATTATAAAACTCTTAATAAATTTTAAGTAATTCAGAAATGATGTTTAAATATATGTTTAACTGATACTTAAATAATATTTAAATTTATTATGTCGACATAATAAATTTAAATATTATTTATAAAGTATCAATCAAGTATTTAAATATCATTTTTGAAGTAGCTGAAAACTTTTTAGTATTATTTTAAAAAGATTGCAGATTCTTTCTATAACATTTCATCAATTTTCAACAAGATTTCATGTACAAGAATCGCGGACATTTTGCTATTCCAAAGCTGTCTCAGAAATGTTGCAGACATATTTCGCAATTTTTATAAAATGTGTTACTTTT
>NW_017257371.1:214644-277811 GCF_001594055.1 Mycetomoellerius zeteki | reverse complement strand
TATATATATATATATATATATACATTCTACATTATATATCAAAATAATTCGTTGCGTTAATAACTCAGTTTATTTTTCATTTTTTCCATCGATCAGGTTTGGACATCGCGAGTTGAAGTGGAAAGTCTCGCGAGTTGAAGTGGAAAGTCTCGCGGGCTGGATGCGGCCCACGAGCTGCTAATTATGTATCACTATCATAAAAAAATGTATATAAGCCACTTGGTTAAATAAATAATTGCATCACCGATATGTAATTTCACATTAAATTTTACATATAAAGATTTTATTAAATTTAAATTATTAGATACTTTTTTTAAGTTTAAATAAAATATAAATAAATATCATTTGCATGTGCAAATTAAATTGGATAGAGATTAATTTGAATAGAAATAATAGATAATTTACGTACTTAAAGTCTAAAACACAATGCGATGGAATAGCGATAGCGATAGAAATAACATCTGTCAGAAATCGGATACATCGGAATATATAGCTTCTGATAGACTCACCCAAATAAAATATTCTGCCGATAAGCGGGGAATTCTTTTTATAATTAGCATTTCCTCTAAGCAAAAAATCTTACCTGAATCAGGCGTATATTTATAACACGTATTCATCTATAAAAATTAGGACACAAGCTATGATCAAAAATAAATTCCTCTATAGAAAATTCTGTTATAATAATTCAAATAGCCTTTTGAAATAAGAGGATATACAAGATACTAGCGGTACGCTTATTTGTAGAAGATGTTTGTCATTTACGTGCTACCATAATTATGCGTGCATGTCAGTACACGCAAGATATTCTTTTAGCATTAAGAGGATTGCAATGTTAAATGTAGTACTTTATGGTTATACAAAATTCCTTTACTTTGTAAAGTATCTTCTTGGGGTATAAATGGAAAATCCTCTGACATTAACACGGAACCGCTAAACAGCACTTTATTTTGGGTGTTGAAATCTATGGTTATTTCTATGGCTATCGTTATTCCTTCGCTACATTATGTCTGGTGTTTAAAACTTCGGGGCCCTGATGCGGTGCATGATGTGAACCCCCCTTTGCACGGCCCTGCTTATAGCGTTTGAGACTAGAAAGCCCCTAGGTCTGTCTGCTGTGATTGGTGATCATCGATAATAAAAAAGTAACGAAAAAGTAACGAAAAATTACTTTCTTGAGTAACGGTAACTTGTTACTTTTTATACTCGGTAACGAGTAACTGTAACTTGTTATATACTTTTAAAAAATAACTTTCCATTTCCTGATTAAATACCGGAGTTCCTTTTACATCATATGTAAAACTCCTTTTCCTTCGTTTCTTTCTTACAACCACTCTCTCATCCAAATTTTTTTGTGTTTACAATTTCTTCTTTTAATTTATAAATTTAATAATAATGTAGCCAAAGCAGCCAAAACTTTCGTCGTTTTTGTAGTTCATTAATTAAAAATAAATGATGTTTGTCCATCGTTGACATAATCGTTTACATTTTAAAGATGGTAACGTAATCGAGCAGGTACTTGTTATGTCTGCAGTTATTTTCTACTATATTTGATTTTGAGGCTTTCTAGATTTAAAATTTTTGTATAAATCTAAATTGTATCATTCTTTAAATAGATTCGTCGAAGGAGAATACAAAGGATAAACGAATCCTCTCAAACACTGCTCTAACAACACTTGCAACTACAAAACAATATATTTTCAAAATGCTAAGGTCTCGGTGGTCTAAAGGCTTAGGACGCTCGCACGGAATGCAAGAGATCCGGGTTCGACTCCCGGCCGAGGTATTATTTTTCGCAATAAGTTTATTACAGTTTTTAAGTTGGGAAATTTGGGGGGATTATTAATATTTTCAGATTTGATTGCCGGTTGAAAGTCCGACAACGGCACGCAATTATAATTTCTGAAATTAATTCATTTAAATGAATTTACAATAGTTCAACATCTTAACGTTCTGACCGTTATGGCGCTTCTAAATTTAAAGTATTTTCAAAATATTTTGTACCATATACAAACGTGTGTGTGTGTGTATATGTGTGTGTGTGTATATATGTGTGTGTGTGTGTGTAAAATGAAATATTTTATAACACTGTACTTTTACAAGAAATTTTTTCCTTCAGCTTCTTTCTCGTGATATTATGAAATCATCCCGAAATATTTTCCGATATTATCTTAAATCTTTAACGTTATATTTTATCGCATTGGTACATATTAATTTGTTCACTTATATTATAAAAACGGTATATAAATAGTATTAAAAACTGGGGAAAAAGGACTGCGCGGTCGTAAGATTAATGATCTTGACCCATTTCTTTCATCATTCATGGAAACCCGTGTGCATTCTTCACTCTCATCCTAACAGCTCTCCGTTTTGTTTATCGTCAATCACATAAATACGGAAATGAAATTAAATTACTCAGACGATCCGCGCATTTCCTCTACAACAAAACGGATGATTATCTTTGCGGTGAGTGAACGCGCCATGAAATTACATATAAAACCTTTTCATACGGTTTATTCGAACGTGTGAATTCAGGAAGTGACAATAAAGTCATAATAAATTCTTCGCATAAACGTTGCAACAGGAAGTATTCGGGCATATCCAAGTCGTCCAAACAATCATTGTTGATCGATTGCAAAATCGCCGCGCTCGCTAAAGAGCCTGACGGCTTATCATATAAATATAAGGTCAGGAAGAAGATGAGGATCGAGAAGAAGGAGAGAGAGAGTATTATCGTTAAGACAGATATGAGGTCCTCTCTGAGCCTAGGAGCAGCCTTGCTCCTGACGATAGCGATCACTTCGTCCATCATCCAGTCATGCAAATCAGAACATTCGTGTGGACATTTAGGCTCAGGTACGTTGACTGCATTTAAAATTTATTCGTTAATCGTCCCCATCGTCGCGTTGGAATTCTTTGAGGAAAAGAAAGACTTCTCTATGTCATGTCCATACCTTTTTTAATTTTTTAGGCATTAACGCGTGCAAATGCGGGGAAATAGTGGTGAAATCAGCGAAGGTGCAAAAACCGTTGTTCTACGCGTCGCCGGAAGCAATCAACGAAGCTGCAGTAGCACGCGAAGCGGTTGGAAGATTGTCCTTGGGAACGGATCGGTGGCAGTCTGAAAACCTGGCATCTATTCCCAAATATAAATCATATACCGGTGGAGCGTTTAGCAGCAGCAGTAGCAGCAGTTCTTCAAAATCCTCATCTTCCATTGGAATTTTTGAAGGACCGACTGACGAAAGCAACGCTTACTCACCCTTCAATTTTGTCTCGGATAGAGTTACTTCCAATTGCGGATGCGGAAAGGGTCATTCCGAATCTCTGGAGGTTCGCGATCTCCTGTCCTCTAATATTGAAGGAAAAGTCGTGCCCAGGTATTCCATTACGCATGTATTCATTGTTTCATGATTTCACCATTACGTTATTCTTATTTCACGATTTCATCATTCGTTTGTTAACAGTTTTCCACCGATCGGTGATCTGTGTTACTCGAGTCCGCCTAGCAGCAAATTTCAGGTGACCACCAAAGTGACACCTGCATATCCTGGCAAAATCAAATGCGCCCCTCCCATTCCTTACAAGGTTTGCGTCAAAATACTCAATGGACAGATCGACGAGGCTGGATTGAGGGAACTCGGTTTAGCAACCGGTGGATCAATCGGCAGGAGTGCGAGTATTTTCGACAAATATATTTCTAACGATGTAGCCAAGACGGCTACGCGATACGGTTCGCATGCGAGTGCCGGCGCGGGTTCGACCGCATATGGATCGTATTCAGGTGCTAACGCGGGTTCGATCGCATACGCGGGTATCGGACGATCGAACATTGCGAACAACGTCGAGACGATCCAAGGATCGAGCAGATCTAGCTGTGATTTTGGCGATGATGCAGGTACGTCTCTCAATCTAACTTGATATATGTATTATCTAACTACACTGAAAAAAAGATTGGCTGCTGCAGCAAATTAGATGGTAAAATATGGCATAGCATTTTTAATTGGCTGCAGCAGCCAATTTTTGATTGCGTTTTCAGCCAATCTTTTTTTTCAGTGTAACAATAAGATACAGTACAGGCCTCTTTTTTAAAATCTTTCTGTTTATCCATTCATTATAATTAGTCAGACTTGAGTGAATAGTAATGTAATTTTACACAAACACGAGTTATAAAATATACATAATCCAGTTTCATGAGATTGATATAAGCAAGACTGTGAGATGTAACGTTCGTTTATATTTTAGAACTTCCTGAAGACTATTCGTATCCTCGATTGCCAGCGGATCCGGTATCAGTCACTTTAGCATATAAGAATCTCTTCCCACGCACCGTGTACTACAACAAGAAAGCATTCGTACCGGAAGACAAGCTGGCGTTCGGTCATCGAACCGTGCCGACCGAGTCGACACCCAGCAAAAATGTGCTGGACGTTCCCGAGGAAAAGCTTCAAATCCTCGAGAAACCCATCGTAGAGTTGAAGCCGGTGCCACAGACTCCCAACATCATCGGCGGTTATGACGAGCACGAAGAAGCAAAATTGGCCGAGCTCGAGGCCATTGAGCGCGAGAGGATAAATCAGGAGGAGATCGCTGATCGGCTGCAAGAGAACTTTATTACGTACGGGTAAGTCAAAAGAGGAAGAGAATTTTGCGCAAGTATAACTTGCGGCTCGCAAGTCTCGACATCTTCGACTCGGTGCAGAGATATGTTAACGACGCTTCTCGTCAGGTTCGTCGCGAGCCAAATGTTTGCACTTTCGCAATACAACTTGCCGGACGTATACTTATTTATGCGTATTCTTTAGGAACCTTGCTGTCAAATTACTTTGAGCAACGCGCAAAGACGCGCATTTCATTTCTAGATTGATTAAACGTTTTGATATTTGAAAAAATGCCGCTCACACAGATTCGCAACCTCGCTGTTTAATCAATTATCAAATCTCCAATGTTTGTTATTTAAAGACACGGTCTTAATCGTATCGAGTTAATACGTTGAGCAAGCATAATTTCCAAAGATGAGCATTATCGGTATTAATTGCGTACTAATTACTCGAGTGTTGTTTGTGTAGCGAGCAAATTAAAGTATCGAGCAAATGCTAATTCCGAGACAAATATGTATTTTGGCGAATAATTGCTTTTAGAGATCTAGGATACGCGCCAATCAACAGGCCCTTATCGGCAGATCCTACTGCCGTATTCAACAACGTGGAAGACGATACCCGCGGACCAGACTGCGGTCCGGTAGGACCACCAGACCCCGATTATGTTCCTGGCAGCGTCGTAATCAATCAAGAAAATATCGTGGCAAACGGAGACCAAGTCGAAGATGACTCCCTGAGAAACAACGACAGTTCAGACATCTACGTTCGTCATTATGACGAAACTAACGACGACGAGGAATATGACAGCGACGAGCCCATATCCGGCATATTCGCCAGACTGAAAAATGCCGTTCGAAAACACGGTCGTTTATCATCCTCATGTGGAACCGTATGATCTTTCCAACAATACGGAATTCGTAAAAAGGACTTGCCTTATTGACGGTTCGCGATTATCAAGATGAATCTTGATTGATTCTTCTGAACGCGCGAAGACGTGGACACTCTCCAAAATATTACACTAGTCCCAGTCCTGTGTCTTTGTGATGTTATTGATATAAGATAATATAGCAGTTGTACGAGAGTCAAATTGTTGATTTTATTATACAATTCCTAAACATCCTTATTCTTTCTCGATAAAAAATTTTTTATACGTGTATATATACATATATAAAATATGTATAAAAACATATCTATAAACACGCATAAATATTCACAATCATATATGTATAATTATACATGAAATAATATGTCCATATACATCTCTCTTTCTTTAAAATTACTTTTTAATATACTAAAAATAATAATAATATTGAGAAAACATAAAAAATAGTTAATGGGACAATTTTCACATTGTTTGAGAAAAAATCAAGTTCGGAAAAATACAAAAAAATTTGCTCATACATAACTATGTATAATTTTACGTACGATTATATATGAAAAATTCTTTTACATTTCTCAAACAATTGATTTTTTCTAAAACAAACAATGCGAAAATTTTCTTTTTAATTACTTTTGATGTTTTTTTCATTATTTTTAGTAAAAAGTAATTTTACAAATGAAATAAGGATGTAATGGCCATATAGGTAATTATATTGTATATGTTTATGAATATTTATACATATTTATGTATGTTTATACATATTTATATATATTCGTGGTGAAACGGTCCATATGTATGCGTGTGTCAGGATAAAAGATTAAGAGAAAATACAACTTGCGCGTGCGGAATTAAAATTATGAAATTGCGATTTATACATGTGTATATATTTTTAATAACGCAATAATTACGCGGTATACTTTCATATAATTTTACAAATCAATTTTCTTTATTTCTATTTTATTCCGACATTTTATGAATCAAATTTAATTGAACATTGGAAAAATTTTCTAATAAATTATTATATCAAACTTAAAATATATCTAATAAATTCCTACTATCAACAAACAATATAATTCAAACAAAGACTAATGAGAGTCAGTGCAGATAAGTAGCACAGATAAATTTGATATTCGCTGAGGATGACTCCAAAGTGAGTTAAAAGATTTAAAATATGTAAATAAAGATTTTCATCAACTTCTGTATAATTACTTACCTACGTATTCGAGTCTCTCTCCGTTATTGATTTAACTTTGTTTCTACTATCAACTTGACATGCTTTTTGTTATACACAGAGAGAAAAATGTTTGGTATTTGTAACTATAATTATATATTACTATAATTATGATTATTACTACTATAATAATAATAACCATAAAAAATATGGTTGTCCCAAAATATAACTATAAAATTATAGTCACTTGAACCATTTTTATGGTAATTTCAGCTATTTTATGGTTATAACAACTATAATTATAGTCATTTTAGGTTGCCAATTATAACATTTGTTGCTGGAACTATATATATAGTTACTGTTATTATTATTATAGTAGTAATAATCATAATTATAGTAATATATAATTATAGTTACAAATACCAAACATTTTTCTCTCTGTGTACAAAATTGTTAAACTTTTTTTATTTTATTATTATGTACTTTTACTTGCACTACTTTATAATATTACTACAAAAACTTTGTAATAATAATCTTATTTATAACAACAACAGAAGGATTTATAATAATAATTATACAGCATCTTTGATAAAAGCTTAAGTTCGCCTAGACGACATGTTAAAGGTCAAACAGGTTTCCGGCTATAATCTACAAATGCGCGTAGAAGATTTATGATCTCCTTTCTACTTCCTCGGCCAAAACACGACCGTCAACAGGTCATAAAGTGTTTCACTCAGAAAAAGGGAAGCACACCACATGGTGATGTACGATGATCTCCGCGATGGAAACATATCTAATGTATCTTCGAGAGAAAGCGTGGATCTCGGAGTGTGCAGTAGCTATTTAAAGACGCTCCACGCGAGTTCAAGCGTTTCTCTTCGTCAAGGCATCTTTTCTTTTTTCTCTTCTTTCTTCGCGAACGCGTACATGAAATTTACGATTCGTATGCACGCGTCGAACTGATTTATTTCATTTACATACGTGACATAAATTACAAACAGCGAAACGAATGAAACAAGGAACCAAACAAAACGACTACGAGCGAAAGAAATAATACAAATTTATGATGTAAGTACAGACAATGCGGTATATCATTTATTTTAAATGTAAAGTTCTATGTCGATATCTATAATAGATATCAAAGTATCTCTTTTGTAATATAAAAATATGCTTTAGCGAAATGTGCTTCAAAGAAGTATTATATATTCCATGGAATCGAGAATAATGTTAATATTTGAGAGATTTCAATATCGATACTATTCTAAATTGAACTATAGATACATTTTCTTTTTAGCATCAATTTTTCTCATATTATTCTTATACATATATACATACACATATATATATATATATATGAGAGTATATAATTAAGTTTATATGGCTATCCAAATGTGAATAATATACAAATAATTGTAATTCCGTTTTTTATTTTCCAACATATTCTGACATAAGTATAAAGTTTGTAATAACGTATCGATTTCTATCGATAAGTAGAAAAAATCGATTTGTATAAAGCGATACACATTTTTATTTTTCTTCTTTTTTTTAAGTACGGCCTTCTCTCTCTCTCTCTCTCTCTCTTTCTCTCTTTCTGCAATCGTAAGATAATGTGAATCTAAATGATCTTATACAATGGATTTATAAATAAATAAATATAAATATAAAATATGTATAGTATACATTATATGTATATATAAAAGTATAATAGTTTATTTAGCAATTATAAATTCATAACATGTATTAATTTATTAATAAATTAGCATACAGTGGTATTCATTTTTCATTTTTCATTTTTAACGATAATTATCTAGTAAATGAGATGATTTGATGATCCAAATTACACAGGAAATGAGGAAATCTGCATGAACACGCACCAAAAAAAGATACGTGCTTACTCCATCTTTCAATTCAATTTTTCAGCCTCGCGGGACACGTAATAACGAAAGGTTTTTATTTTGTTATTATTTTGTTATTGTTAAAGATTTATCGCTGTGGTTACATCTAAACAGGAAATATTTCGTGAATTTGTCTTCGGCGAAACCACTTCTATATCAGGAGCGCGGTGTATGGAATACCAGTTTAGGTTTTGTAAATCCTTGTGACGATGACGGCAGTATTCAAATTACAACTTTTTCTCATTGTCATCATCTGTTTCTATTTAAAGTCTTCTTACGGCTTCAAATTGCCGTACAATGGTGTTAAAATAGTAACATACGGCGAGCCATGTCAGTCACCGCGTTATCTACCTGTTTCAATTGAGGTATATAACACATGATATATATATATATATACAGGACTGGGTAATCATTTAAAATGCCAAATATAAAATACTTAAAAAAATGTATTTAAAATGTAAAATGTTTTTCGAATCCACTTTATATGTAAAATGGATAAATTAGATATTTTAAATAGTTTTCAAATACAGAATGGTTTTCCCTATATTTTAATATACATTTTTTAAAGTATTGTACATTTAGCATTTTAAATGGCATTTTAAATGCAAAAATACCCAGCCCTGTTAATATATATATATATATATATTATACACACACACACACACATATATATCTTATTGTATAGTATAGCAT
The DNA here is from genome assembly GCF_001594055.1 of Mycetomoellerius zeteki. Classification (NCBI taxonomy): domain Eukaryota; kingdom Metazoa; phylum Arthropoda; class Insecta; order Hymenoptera; family Formicidae; genus Mycetomoellerius; species Mycetomoellerius zeteki. The sequence continues at coordinate 268,574 of NW_017257371.1, read as the reverse complement.
CCATCCCTTTTTTACTCGATGCACATTATAACGTACATTACTCAATCATCAAACTTATTAAACATCAAAGAATTATTAATAATCAAGAATTAATTATTCCATTTCTTATCACGTGTAACATTTCAGGCATGCACATATCAGCCTTATTTATAATAACGATATATGTATATACAATTGTACATCTTTATTCTCCAATTTTACTACAGATACATAGTATAAGCAAGTCTAAGTGATTATTGTTATTCAATGAATATGTATCTGTAAAATTACAGGAACCTGCGAAACCTGTGACGGAAATTGTTTCACCTAAATGGTCTTGCGAACATCAACCACTGAAATTAAATTATCGAGTCATCTCTACTGAGCCGATCCCTTATCAATCGCGAAAGGAATATCCAATTTCTGTAGAAGTACCTCAAATGCCACAGCCTTTGGAAATAATTACGCCGGATTCTCTTCAAGGGAAATCTTACGCATACAACATCCAGGTTCTACCACCTCCATCTGTGCCAATTTCGAGGAGACACGATTTCGATGTTCAAGTGCCACCTTCACCTTCACCAATTTCGTAAGTTTTTCTATTTTATACATATTATATTTATAAAAGAACAAATTCCATTCACTGCAATATTACAGATTATATGTATACATATAATCCATCGAAATTATTATAAATTAAAAAATTATTATAAATTAAAAAATAGTTCCCTTCCACTAATATTTTACTCCCTTTTAACACTTTCCCTCTCCTTTCCATCAATTATATATAAATACCGTCTCGTAATGCTGACATTGTCATTGCCACATTATACTTACGTTCTTAAATTTTTTCGTACCATCTGAGAAGTTCTTCCATCTACGTAATATTCTTTTCTTGTAAGAACACCGCATTATAATAATTGATCGCTGTTGAAATATAAATTCTTGATTAATTCAACTAAGTAAATTTTTGATTCATTCACTCTAAGAAATTAAAATAGATAAAATAAACTCTGTTTTGTTCATTAGAATCTGGTAGTCCTATGTTTATTATACAACGATCAAGAAATAATTTTCAATAAGAAAAATCTCATACGTCAATAAAATCAAAGTTACATTATTTTCTTATTTAGACAACTTCACATATCATTTTATGTTTCTCGTATTCTGTAATTTGTACTGAAGATGGTCAAAAATTGATCGAAGCGTTTATTTTTAAATTTTAAATATATGACTTTGCGAAAAACATCCTACGTATGTGGCTCCTTCTTATTCATATTTTTTATTATAAATTGTTATTTTATTTATATATATATAATATATTTATTTGCTAGTTCTCTTTGCATTATTTTGCTAATAATGCATCTTTGCCAAATAACAATCCAAATTATTTTCATTGAAAAACGCCTTATTAACAATTAACATTTTTATTTCAGAGTGCCAACGCCACAATCTGTTAATCTTTTAACCGGCCTTACCAGTAAAATCGACAGAATTTTAATCCCCGCCTGTCAAGTGACATCTTCTGGCTGCTGTAATACGGCATGAAATTACTTAATTCTGATAACGCGGTATCTCTCATCAAGTGAGAAATACATAGTATTCGACAGACAAATTGTAAAAAATAAAGAGATTTAAAATAAATAATTCTAATTTTTAACAATCCTTTTACTCTCCTACCTTTTATATCTTCGTTTGTCTTTAACTTAAAACGGTTGGGATCTGTCTTATATATCTTTAAATTTTTAAATATATCATAAATTTCAAATGCCTTTTTAATAATAATAAGTATAGTTTTTTTTTTAAGTTTTTTCTCCATGCTTTATTTGACATTAATAATAAATATATATTCACGTCCACTCGGTCAGTCATAACCGATTATAGAGTGCATGAGAGCCACAAATTCGAATGGGAAAACGTTATTATTTTAGATGAAGAATCTCATTATACGAAAAGAATAAGACATGATAAGAGAAGAAAAGATACGAAAAGAGAAGACAAATACGAAATTAAGAAAAGATTGATTTCTGAAATTTTATTTATCAAAACACAAATAAAATGTTTAAACTTACAAACAGATACTGAAGGTCTCCATAAAGCTTATTTCCCTATTATCGACAAATTAACTCTATAATATAGCATCGGTTCATTAGTCAATGACAGCTATAGAATATAGTGTCTCGTAAACTATTCATCTTTATTTTAATTTTTTTACTAAGACTTTTGAACAGTCAATTTATATATCTTTACTTTGAACATTTGGATAAGATCTACCATTAATTTATTACATTTTATTATACCAACTGATGCATAATTCTAACACATGAGATACAATAACACCTTCAATGCTTTTGGTAAGTAATTTTCAATTGTAATTGTTACAGTCATTCTCTTTATTTATGGTTATTTCATAACAAAAATAGCATTTAGGTTTTCATTTGGTCGATTAAGCGTCTGAGAATGACAACCATGTAGCGTTTCAACGGAACTCTCATCTAATTGTTCAAGAATTAAGAAACAATCGAAAGTATACAAACGCGAATAACTCAATTGTATGCATCAATGAATAATTAATAGTTGCAAAATATTTATCATCGTTGTCGGATTCTCAGATGAAGGCTCAAAAATGAGCCGAAACATTTAAGATGTATCATATATATATAATATATAACCGAATATAATAATTCGGTTATATATATTTATTTATTAAATAGAAATTGTGGACTATTTACCGCGACTCCTATGCTCCCTTTATCGTTTATAATTATTTGACATTGTTGCATTAAATATAACTAGAAGGTTTTTATATAATTTTTTTTACTTTATAAATTTAACATTTTATGTGTGGTAAAAGTATAATTATAGGTATAATAAAAGAACCGGATCGAAATAATAGTAAAATAACGTAATGATTAGACGATTTCAGCATAATACGATTTGATCCTTATCTACAATAAAAACGAATTTGCTTACACGTATATAAATTGTTTAACCTTACATTGATATTTATAGCTTGCAATACTTGCAATACATACATATAATATTAAGATTATAAACTAGATTTTTTCCGCAAAATAATATAATAAGAGATAATATCTAGAATTTAAATGTAAAGAAAATTTGTAAATGCGAGTAAATAATTAGTTACATATATATGTACACTATACATATATATACATATACAAAACTACATTATATTATACGAGATATTAAAAGCTAATAAGCCAATTCATGTGGAAAATATTCAAATTTTCATCGATTTATTATAATAGTTTCTCTCCTTTATTTACAATTTGTGTCATTAAATATCCAGTCAGTTAAGTTTGACAAAAATTAATTTTGTCAAATGCTTGCTACACAAATTTTTTCGACAAAAAGGCACCAAATTTGATGAAAATTCTGTTATATTCTGTTGTAATGTCAGCAAATTAATGACAGATGCACAATAAAATCTGTTGACGTAACATGACAACAAATTTTCGACAAAACCATGCAAAGCTTGTTGACAACTTGATAGCAAATTGACAGCAAAAACGATTAAAATCAAAACCGACTAAAGTTTGCTTGGATTCTTTCTGTCAATTTGCTGTTTGCTTATGTACGCAGACTTTGCTAGCCAAATACAAATTTATTGCTGACACAGATGGTACCGGATTTGTCATCAACTTCTGATTGAATTTGACACTAATTTGGCGATAGTTTGCTTATACGATATATATCAATGTATTTATATGTATAATAAGTCGTAATTTACAACGTTTACATTACATCTGATTAAAAATTTTTCTTAAATTTCTAATAAATTATTTTTAATGGTTTCTAATACATTGCATAAGTATATAAACGCAAATTGACATTTATATACACATAAATATTAATATATGCTTATATTTATTATTTATTATATATAAATATAGATGTGTGTGTGTGTGTGTGTGTGTCGTGTGGGCGCGCGCGTGCATGTGTATAATATATTAAATATGTATTCATACTTAGAGAAAGTACATTGCTATATTTTATTTCATTGGTAAAAAAAAATTCAGAATTATTATACAAATATGTGTTGCGTAAAAAATATCATATTAACAATCTCTCAAGCAATAATGTTGATGAATCGTGCTCCATTATAAAGCGAGACGCTGATAAAATCATGAATAATCTCACGCGCATCAGTACGTATCTTGGTTAATCGATCGTTGTCGACCAACAATCTTCGGTGTTTTTTTATTCCATCACGATCTTCGTGCCGAATCTGGACACGATGATAATAGTCCTGAGAGTATATGAAGCAACCTGTTGTAGCTAGTGTCATCGAGTTCCCGAAACTCATCATGATGAATACGAACATTATCCTCGCGGCATTTGCCATCACCTTTCTGGCCTCTTTACCTCCAAGTTCGGCTTACGCCAAGCACAACTTAGATATCCCTAATACCTTTGACAAACATCTTGATCATGAACTGCAACCATTTCTTCGGGAAAAGAGAGAGAAGGAAGCCGAAATGTTCCATCTAAGAAATAATAATCCTTTGGAATTAGAAGAAGAACCGTTGGAGCCAAAATCCATCTACGAGAGAAGAACGCTTGGAGAAGAGGCAAAGGATATTAAAAAAAGCGAGGAGCAGGAGAAACTGAGTATCGACCCTAAAACAAACAACGATGTTGCAGAAGAAGAGGAAGATGCTCAGGTAGTAATTGAAATATAGTAATATACTATTTATTTATTATAAAGAATTGTTATCAGAATGAAATAATGAACCAAAATGAAAGTAAATCTAAATTAGATTCTCTCTTCTTTCAGGATGACGTATTTTCATACAGAAATATGCACGATCTCATCCAAGCATTGATTCTTGCGGATGAAGAGGACATTGCTGAGAGATTGCAACAATTGCGAAAGGTATTTAATGATGAAAATTTGCAACGCAGTCGCTGCTATATTACACAATTATACATCATGACAATATTATTAGTATTATCATTACAATATGTGCAGTGCAATGTAGAATTTATTAAATTTAGCAAACCTCATTGAGAGAAACTTGCACAATTATTTTATTCATATTTAAATAATGAAGAAAGAAGACTGGAGTAAAAAAAGACAGAAAATACACATAGTTAATAATCTACGATGGTTATTATTATATGGTGTCATAACTAAATATAATGTCACATAATATATTTCAAAATTTTTAACTTGACAAAATGGAAATGATGTGCGATTAAAGGTCCTTATCTTTAATTCGTTTGCAGAATACTACGAAATCTGAGAGGTTTAATAATTTGCCGAAGCGTCAAGCGGTCGCATCCGCAGCCGCAGCCGCAGCCGCAACCGCATCAAACGGACTTCTCGGAGCGAATCCGTGGGATGTCGTTCCTCTGATCGATCTGGATGCTCACTCTTGCGAGGTCGAGGCTTTCTCACACGGTCACTTGCACTTGTCGGGTACGATCGTGCACGAGTTCTTCTGTGAGCTGAGGAAATTTTGGCATTACGGCCTGATCGTCTTGCGGAACTTGAGGTCCGGGCTTAGCTTGGGGCCATTGATAGATGGGGATATCGTCTCCGACAACATCTTGGGCCACTTGTTTCATCATACCTCGCATCTTCTCCACATCGTTATCAGAGAGCCTCATCATCTGCTGATTTTGCCCGATATAATCCATGACGCCGTACCGTTCCCCAGCATCATTGGTGCCATTCATCGGCTCAAACAGGTCTTCTTCAAAGTGCTGCACTTTGGGATCGATCTCTTCCGCACACACGTTCGTCATATCTTCGTGCACTTGTTTTCTCATCTACGTTTGGGCCTGCGAGAAAAGTTATTAGGAAGTTTCAGCTCGGTACTTCCGCTGGAGGAGATAATCGCAGAACCGATCGTGTCTACAGCGGCGTCTGCGGTGTCCACAGCGGCGGCATCGGCGGCGGCAGCGACGGCAACGGCGACTGCGGCCACTTCCAGCGATAGCTCAATCATTGTCCCGGATTATCAGACATCATTGGCAGAACTGCTGTCTTCGTTCCGCGGCTTCTACCACGGTTACTACGCGTCTGGAGTACCTCATCTAATTAAAACTGGTGTAAGTGGCATCTCTTTGCCCTCGGTGTTCTCCGGAATAAGCTCATACTTGTCAAGAACACCCTTCTGTAACGGACCGATTGAACAGAGCACCACAGTGACAACGTCCAGCACGTCGAGCTCCGTTGCTATCGGTAGTGGCCCGGTAGTAAGCCCAGTGATAGAGCCGATAGTCCCTATAGCACCCGTCGTTCCTATCGAGACTGCAAAAATTGCGAGCTCCTCGACCGCCACCGCCACCGTCGCCGAAACGCAGCCAGTGTTTTCCGCTCTGATTCAACCGGAAGTCATACCCAGCGTTTTGGAGGGCAACGTGGCAGCCGCTTCCGCTGCTGCTGCTTCTTCAGCGACAAACGTCGTCTCAACCCCGGTTGTTGGACAAGTGCCGCTTACCTTGCCGTTGCGCAAATACAGACCGAGCCTGTCCACTATCGCACCCGCCGCCGCGGCCGCGAGCGCTTCCGCGTCCGCTTCTACGGGAGGTCGCACCGTGCTCGGATCTGCTCCATATCATGGCCTTGATCTGGACATTGATCGCAGAATCAAATATCCACTTCGTTCGCGAGTCTTACCCGTCGTGGTTCCGCATCGTCAGCCATCGCATCGACCTCCTCGGCTAGCAGCTCCGCCGTGGCTAGCAGCTCCGCCATTTCCTCGGATGCTTTCAACATCGTCCTGCCCAGAGAACAGATAGTTGGCGCTCTCGGTTATGACTACCTACTGCCGGGCGACATCATTTCGGTCACCCTGAAGAACAAAGCGATCCTGTTCGGCCGCGTACTCGATGCCACCAGCCCAATCACGTTCAGTTTCCTAAGACCGAAAATACGTGCCTCTTTACTCCGTCACGGTGGACGGATCTGGAAGCTCCTGCCTAGACACTTCAGGAATCCCGAGTGCTATAGGAAATTTAACGATCCTCTACTCTTGCGTTACGGTCTTTAGACATTATTATGTATCTCGTGACTAGTCCTGAATTATTGTCGACATGTACCAAACAATCGATTGTAACCGATCTCAATCATGAATAAAAATATGTTGAAATTGATAAAATTTACATTAATTTTTCACAACAATTTCTCATTTTAATATTATATACTCAGACAACATTACGTCCAAAATGCGAACATAAAACGGCTTGAAGACGTTTTAAAGATTGCTTCAAGATGTATTATAAGACATCTTAAAGCAATCTTTAAGATGTCTTCGAGACGTCTTATGTCCGCATTTTGGACATAATGTTGTCTGGATCTCTAGTTTTGCGAATGTTATATTTATCTGTCTCGATATTCAAAATCGAGTAGCATTAGCTTAACGTTAACGTGCATAAAAGCGTTTGTTACTTTCAGTATTGTTCGTTTATTTTCTTTCACTTTGAAACACTTGCGGCAATTTTTAATTAAATACGACGGTAAAAATAGACTTAAATTTACATGCAATTTGCAAAAGGCATTGATACCGTGTTTACCGTGTATGTTTACACAAATGCCGTGAAATATATACAATGATCTAAGGAAAATATACGTTTTAAATAAGAAATTTTTTATCGAGTACGCATGCTCGTATAGATATTTTTTTGAATAATTATTATGACATGTGTACATCCATAACGTAAAAGTTTCAAAATCAAATTAATGCAATGCGTACCTATACAATGCATATCGATGCGAAAAACAAATGTATTTTACAAGGTTGGGTAATAACTGCAGTTAATTAGTTAATTAGTTAAAAGTTAAGTAAATAGGTTAAATGTTACTAACTTTTAACTTGATTTAGTTAAATGAGTGAACTTTTAACTACAACTGATTATTTTATAAAACAAATTTTTTTAACTTTTTTCTAATTCTACATGTGTTAAAATATTTCTTTATCTTTAAATGTAAATATTTCTTTACCTTATAAAATTTTAAACATTTTAAGAGATATTAAATTTAAAGAGATTTAAATTTTTAACACTTAAAGAAATATTTTAATAAAAATGATTACTAATTTTATTTGTTCTGAAGAAAATAACAAATAATCCTTAGTTATGGTTTATTAATAGTTGAATGTTAATTTTAAAAGAAGATAATAGAGGAAAGATTAATTGTTTTTAATAGGTATACAGGGTGGCCCATCGAAAACGAAATAGACTGAATAACTCCTACAAACATACTCGTAATTTTTCGAAAAAATGCAAAAACAGGTCGATTTGTGTTGGGAGGGGGACATCTTTTGACGTATAATTCTTACGTATAATTCTTCTCTCAATTTCAACCCCCTAAGTGGGAGTATTAATTCCTAAAAAATTTCAAATAGGAAAGGGGGTCAAATGATACATTAGAAAAGTCTTTCAATTCCCTACATTCCTACGTTTGATTTTTTCAAATTCGATCAATTCGTTTAGAAGATACAGAATATTAAATCTAAAACAAATCAATCAAGCGACGCCGTAGCGTCGCGACGCCAAGTGCACAAAAATATAAAATGGGTCGCTTGACCGCTTGACGTGTGTGAATGTCATTGCGTATATGTTCGTGCCGTTGCCAAATTCGCTACACTGCCACTAGCTTTATCTGGAGTTTTGACATCAACAAACTTTAGATTAAAATTACTCAGAAAAACAAAAACTGCAATCAAAATCTGAAAAACAAAAACTGCAAAAATCTAAAAGCACTTTTATTACATTATAATGTCATCGATATCTTTCGATTGCAATCAGTCCAAATAAAATTGGTGCAGCTGATCTGAAAATCGAGTCCCGAAAATGGACCATTTCAGATTTTCAGATTTTTTCAGTCGTACATATTAGACCGACAAGAAAAATAAATTTTTTTTTAATCAGCCTCTCAACTCAAAAGCTTCCATTCATACCAAAAGGACACCCCTAAATTTTTATAAACAAATATTAAGATTTAGAAGTCGCTAGTGAACGATTTTTAAATCAAAGTTTCGATTTTTCTTAATATATGTTTGATTTGATGCAAACATAGCTTAATCCGGATTTTAAATGTGGTATGTTTTTTTGATCGTTGAACACAATGCAATAATTCATTTAACCCTACGATATACATCTTAAGAAATATAGCTCGATTAATATGAAAAATGACCAAATTTTGAGTTCACGTCGATTTTAGCAAGATTCTAAGCGTTCAAATAGGTCGTTACTCCCCTCAAATTGTAGGTCTGTTCACTCAGAACAAGATTCAGTTAGATTTTTCCCGGGATCTCCTACAGGGCCTTTAAAAGTCGCATTTAACTGGATTATAAAATGTTTTTAAAGATAGAAAAAAATTTTTTTTATCCTTAAAAAAGTTCTAAAGTATATCGCTTCATGGTTTTGACATCCTCAAATCAAATACCTCAAATTGACGATAAAAAAACTCTTTATTAGAAAATGAAATGAGTACATAATACTAAAAAATATAATTTAATTAATTGAAATAAACTAAATAAAAACGGACTGTATTTCTTAAGACATATATTAAATTAGGCTATCTTCAGTGTATAAGAATTTCGTAAATTTTTCACGCAACTGACGACTAATCTAAGTTTATTTTTTCTTAACATGTCTAATTATTGATTACGCAAGAACGCTCGTTAACTAAAAATTGTTTTTCATTTTTCCTTATATTGATGTTAGTCCAAAGAATTTCGAGTTATAATGTTCAAAGGAATTCGTCTTTTATTACAAAATTTCCGATAATCCAAATGTTTGTAATTAGTTGTTAATTGAACGCAAAATTTCCAGATTCTAACGAGCACAACATTTCTTGATTAATTAAATGTTTGCAATTCGTGTTTCGAGTTATAAAATATAAAAATTAGTATCTGTGTTCCAATAAACTTACATGAATTAATATTGAAAATGGATAACTTGTTGTAATAAAGTACTCGTTAAGATGTTCAGCCGAATTCTCATCATGATACATATCTTTATATACCCAACAAGTATCGAAACAAGGAGAGGATAAAATGATATTATATAGGGGGAGTTATGCTAAGCAAAGGAAAGTATGTCTCTGATAATTTTTCCGTATCACTCTGCTTGTTAAGACCATCAATTTGTTTTTTAATAAATATATATCATTTCCGACGTGATTCTTTTTTGATTTAAGAATCGTTCACTAGCGATCTCTAAATCTTAATATCTTTTAATAAAAATTTAGAGGTGTTCTTTTGGCATGAAATGGAAGCTTTTGAGCTGAGAGCCGATTAAAAAAAAATATTTTCTTTTTTCCTTGTCAATCTAGTGATGTGTGTGCATACATGTAAAGCGTTTTGTTTATTAAACTGCTTTTTACAAATTCAAATAATGTTACATTAAAATTAGCAATATAAATAAAAATTAATGCATATACATATGTAATAATTATCGATGTATGTACATGACGCAAACAGAGACAGAGTGAGAGAGAAGAAGAGAGGGGAAGGGAGGGAGGAAGAGGGGGAGAGAGAGAGAGAGAGAGATGATGGACGACGACGATACTAGGACAACGACACAACGACGACGCTGGACGGCAACGACGACGTCGAACGAGACAACGACATTTAACGACGACGACGACGTTGTTTTAAAAAATTTACAAAAAGCAGTGAAATCCCTAAAAAAAACCTCTTTAAAAAAGAAAAAAATATACGCCAAGTGCATAAAGAAGGTATTGAATATTACATTCCTTTTAATAAAAAACGGATATGAAATAAATGCAATTAGTCAAGTATTTTATAATGCAAGACCATAAGATAGATTGAAAGTGACTAAAATGATCAACTGGATTATAGTGAAGAAAAAACTTGGCGTGCCTGGGTCACATCATAATTGCACTTCTGTGAATATACTATATATATATTACCTCAACACATTACTATTAAAAAAATTACGATTTAATTGGTAATATAGACGACTTTAACGACGCTTAAAGCGTTGTGAGCACAAAAGCGAACACAGCCTTATTCGTAAGAACAGAATGTAGATGCATGTCTTTAGTATATCTCTAGTTTAATCTCCATCTCAGTTTTCACACACTTGATCCCAGTATGCAACTATCCAACCTCGTAGTTCAAATAATAATAAACGGATATGTGCATAAAAGTAAATATATAATGATATATACACAATATGATAAAACAACGATATATAATAGATCAGGGTTGTGCTCGTTACTTCAAAAAAGTAACGCGTTATCGTTACTATTACGTTTTGAAAAAAGTAACTCGTTACCGTTACTCGTTACAAATTTTAAAAAGTAACGCGTTACTGTTACTTGAAAAGTAACGATTCGTTATATATATATATATGTATTGTGAATTATATATTTTTAACGTTGGCAGTACCTATTAGAACACGATAGGTATAAGATATTAAGTACAAAATATTTCTTACAAAATTAAGAATAAATTATAAAATAAGAAAATAATAGGGAACTAAAGTAATGGTAAAAGTAACGGCTAAATTCTGTTACTGTATAAATGTTACCGTTATAGACAGAAAAAAATAACAATCGTTACTGAAAAAAGTAACGACGAGAGAAAACGGCGTTACAAATAACGCGTTACTTTCCAACCCTGTAATAGATTTACATACATATACAATTTAAAACACACAAATACATCCTTCAAATTTTATAGAATAGCGAGAAAATTATTAATATACCGTAGCAAATAAAAATGATATTATAAAAATGATATTACAGCTTTAATATAACTTGCATCATTAATTAAACCATGGCATCGATCATGTAACTTTTTCCTAGGGCGGAAATGTGAAAAGTGAAAATTTTTTGCATGTATGTGTGTATACGTTCATATATACATACATAAAAATTTCCACTTTTCACGTTTCCACTCTAGAGAAAAAATTACATGATTGATTTCCATGAGGAAATTGATAAATGAATTGTTGACAAAGTATTTGTGTACATCACCATCTGCAAGACTGCCATCTGGTGATTTAATACAAAAATCAACTCATATTTTTCATATTTTTTGTGCAAAAAGATATTTTGAGCAAAGAAATATTGTTATGTCAGACGTTACGACGTTTAGTATTAGATTTCGTTGAATCAGTAATTAACAGTTTCAATTCATCATTTATCATGCGCATTATCACATGAAAGGATGTTATTCAGTCAAGTTATTAACTCAGGTGTACCATGCTAATAATAACAGGTTGGTAAATAATAGCTGGAATATTCGGCTAATATATAAACGTATTCGTTGAATTGTCATTGCACAGTACAATTTGCTGATTTCTCTCTGACAGAGAATTTGGCACGTCTCTTCAATCTTGTCACTCAGTCATTCCTTTTAAATCGCGATGGTACGCGTTGCTCTTCTAGCAACCGTTCTGGCGGCCCTGTGTTACACGAGCCAGGTAAGTTATAATATTTCGCAAATGCAAAAAATTGTTTTGCGATTCAGAAATGCAAAGAATAGAGAAAAGAAAAGTTGCTAAATATTGAATATTGTAATTGTGCTAAAATCGATTAGTCTGGATCTACAATAGGTTTTTAAGCTTTAAGCCATAAGAAAAGAACGATGACAATCGATTATTCTCCTCGGATTCGACTGTAATTGGTCAATTTCTTACGGCTTAAGGCTTAAAACACCTATTGTAGATCTGAACTTATGAACACGCGATTCTATATAATACATCTTTTTCAGAATATCTTAATTTTACTTAAAATCAGATTACTTTAAATAACAAAACATATATCATACCTTGAAATATAACTAAATCTTGTTTTTATCAACCGCTTATTAGGCTATCCCGGCTCAAGTTGGAAGTACAGAATTTGAATTGCGCAAAGAAATCTCCGACCAAATACAACAAATACTTGATAATATTCCCGAGGAAGTGAAAGACAAAATTGAGGATTACAGGGACAAATTCCTGGAATATTTAGAACAATTCGAGAAATACTCCCAGGAAAAAGGAAGGAGCGCCTTAAACATATTTGAGAGAGCTAAAGAAAATGCCATGAAATGGTTACAAGAGAATAAAAATGTAAATGAAGTTCTCGAAAAGCTCAAGAAAGTGAAACAAGAAATCGAGACAAATTATCAGTATGCGCTGAATAATCAAATTCAGAACATTAAGGATACCATCGGGCAGTTTATTAATGATGATTTGAAACTGAAACTGAAGGAGAAACTCAATTTATATCAAGAAAAGGTAAAAGAGACCATGGAGGAGGTATTAAGAAAAAAACAAAGTGGCGGTGAATCTTATGGCATCAGAAATATTCTAGAGAAGGGCAAAGACATTATAAACGGTGCCCAAAACAAATTAACAGAAAGCTCGAAGAAGATTGTGAATGATGCCGATGAGACTATCAAGAAATTTAAAGAATATATAAACGAAAGCCTGCAGAAGGGTGATAAAATAAAAGAGTTGATAAATAATCTGGATAAATCCTGGGACATATTAAAAGAAACAATAAAGAATGTCACAGGGAGGGTCAAAGACGATAAGGTAAAGAGATCGGTCAGCAATGTTATAACGGATAGACAACAGGCAAGCATAATAGGAGGGCTCTTAGACACGGCCAACAGCTTGGTGAAGGAAACAAAAAAGGGAATAAGGATTATCGGAGGCAATGAAATAGATGATATTAAGAATAACTTAGGGAACCTAAAAGATTTGATGGGTGAGATATTGGGAGCAGAAAAGGGGACACAAGAAGAGACTACTGAAAAAAATATTAAAGACGATACTAAAAATATTTAATTCTCACTCTCGGCCGCGGTATCAAAAACACAATACTTTTATTACTTTGATTATATTCAAAATTAATGTGTTCTTCGGAGAAGCCATAAACTTGAGTTTCAATTTCACAAATTCTCCGGAATTATAGTTTTTTCAATAATTTAGCATTTTACAGAAAATTTTGCCTAGTGAGCAATATCTGTAACACATTATATCTCGATTTTCAAGCGTTTTAACGCTAATTAATCTTTTAATTAATCTGATTGTGTAGTATCTTCGTCCTGTTGAAGTCTGTAGTCTTATCTACAAAGATATCTTTTTCAGGATCACTCAAGTTATGTAACGCTTATCACAATTGTATTGAAATTCATGAACACAAATAAAAAAATGTACATTTTAATATTGTGACAAAATTTACTTTATCCCTAAAGCATCCACTCTAAAAATTTTAATAAAATAAAAAAGATGCCGTTATATACAAACATATACAGAGGAAAAGATAGTATTATGGTATCCTATTTACATTTTATACAATAACTTGGTTAACGATTGATATTTAAATTTAAAACTTAACAATTACATTTGCCAACATGTTATTCAATCAATTCTAAACTCAAAGTTGCAAAACATTTATTACTTAGAACGCTATTTGTAAAAATGTGGCGATTATACTGCACAATGGCTCGAAGAGAAATAGAGGTGGTAATATGGCCTTCTTCAAAAATAGATTTAAGAAATTGGTCTTGTTTAAAAAACAGTATCTGGTTATATATATATATAAAATTAACAGAAAAGTAAAGTACTGTAGAGTGTATGTATGCAAATTATGCAAACGTATGTATTACACATAACTCCTTCCGCATATAGACTGCTTATATAGTATTAAAAATCTATATACATACATATGTAATATAAACTATAGATTAACAATAGAGCTGCAATCGATTTGGAACAATTGTTTTGATATGAAATCTTCGAAAAAGATACTGTCGGCATGTTTAGATCACAAAAATGCCATACTATCGTTTAACTTCGCATAACTCGAAATGTATACAGCTAAATAAAATATTAAATAACATGCGTCTCTCCCCAACGTTAAATATTCACAGAAAGTTCGATTCATATTATCAATGTACCGCTATTCCGGAACAGTAAAAGAATTGTCATAGAATGTGCAAATATCAATGAAATATTCAGAATATTGTGAGAATACTCCTTGCATGTTTCACGAAAATCGCTAGCGAGCGAGCAGTACACATCTCCGCCGACAGAGGACCGTGGCAAAGAGCATTTACTCGTAAATAAGAATCACCTGGGGGAGAACATAAGGAGCGCAGCACTTCGTCTGTGAAGGGAGTCCCAAAATTGGGTTCCAAGGTGAAAACACATTAAATGTGTTTTCCAAAGTAAAATTTTGTTTGAAGACTCATGGACGATCTGACCTCGAATTTTTAGAAAAATTCAAATTTTGCGGAACATACATGGAATATATATGGAACATTTTCGGAAGTTGTAACGATATACAAATTAAATTTTTAACCGACATTTTAATGTTGCTTTTACATAAAATATTCGGAACATTTTGGAATATTCTTGGAATATTTTTTGAGAATTTTAGGAATATTTTGTGAATATTTTAAGAAGCGTTTGCTGTGTCTGGGCGGTCTTATCTCGCCGTGCGCTTGCATTTGGCGGTAGGCTGGGCAAATTTGAAAATTTTCATAAATTAATAATTTATTAACTAATGCGAAAAATGCAAAATGGTAGAGAACTTTTCTATTTAGTTTAGTCCTTTCTGCCCCTATGCGAGAGTTTTATCGTTAATTATCAAGCATCTTGTATGTATGTTTGTGTGATAATATGTTTAAGTTTAAGAAAAATGAGAAAGTATGTATAATGAATGCTAAAATGTATTTTAAAAACATTTCAAAATGCTTAAAAGTAAAAATGCGTTATAATAAATGCTGACTATTGTGTATTAGCATATTAGAAATTTTTCTTCAGTGAGTTATTCAACATAGAAACAAAAATGATCTATTTTGATTCGATGTTGAATAACTTGATAAAAAAAATTATACAGAGTTCAATAAAAAAGCAAATTAGAGGTAAACATTCACTCTTTCGAAATGTTGTGAACCGTATTTGTGTGCAATTTTTAATTCGCGCTGTAAAACTTTGCAAATTTTGTAAAAAATTTTGAGATTTAATGCATCTTCATTTATGTTTGTGTAACTTTATAAAATATTAGTAAGACCGTTTTCTAAAGTATCAGTCTGAAAAGTCGATATTTCGAACTGTAAAATGCTTTTTTAAACATCAAGATATAATGATTTTTGACGAAGTTCTTCTATCTTGAAGTTTGCCTATTTTTGCAGGTGGAATAGCTAGGTAATTCTTTCATTTTGTTGAGTAGTACTCAACAAAATCATGTATATTACATAATTATACATAAGAGATGGACGCGTTTCTCGTAAGAAGAAAATGCCCAAAAGTTTTATAAGAGAGCATAGCAAATCCAGTTAGTGAATCCTGGAGATTTCAAAGCTCTTTTGAAATGTTCTCCAGGTTCCTGAATCTGAAAGAGCTGCAATCATCAAGCTTTTATAATATCGTACGTACGGGATCACACAAGATATAGAAAAATATTTAACGTGTGTGTGTGTGTGTATGTGTATGTGTGTGCGTGTGCATGCGTGTGCATGCGTGTGCGCGCGCGCGTGTGTGTGTGCGTGCGCGTGTATGACACTTATCATGTTATAGTATCATTGAAATATGTCTGATACATAAATGTACATTCAAAATTACTGACATAGAGATATACCAGAATATAACATTTATTCGTTTAATGTTACATAACGTCTATGCTGCATGTTTGGTTTGATGGGAACTTGGGAAGATCGCCCGAGTGCACTGTATCCGTTGCATTCTGGCTTGAAACGGCCCTGATATGTACAGAGTGGTTAAATACATGATATCAAATAAACACTGTTTGGAAAAAAACTATTATTTTTCTGCCCCTCGCTCTTAAAAAGCGTGAACTGGACGTCATCACTCATCATCTCAGAATCAGCAATTCGGTTGTATGCATATGTACATAGAGGAAGGTCACCTATACTGACATAGGTTTCCTAAAGCGACATCCCCTTATTTCTTAGAAACTAACCTTTGCTCCTTATTAATACTAATAAAAACGTAATCTGTTTAGCTAATTAAAGAAGTACAAACTCATAATTCATATATTTGACTTATTTCTATACCAAATCAGCTAAAAACAAATTCTATGAATCCGAGAAAAAAATTCTTACGATGTTCTTTTGCAAATTGCATAATTAAAATAATAGTGATTGTATTATTGATAATATTATGTCATTTTAAATGTTTATAGTTTCATAAATTAGTTTTCTTTACAGAATAGGATATATCTTTATTTATAGAATAGGAATGATGGCATTATTACCTACTATGTCAGTTTTGGAGACCATTTTGTCAGATGCTCATTTTTGCATAACTTACGAAAAACTTAATTATTGCAAAATTGCAAACAGTATTATAAAAACTGCTTATACTATCTGAAGACACTTTTTAGTTTGTATTTATGTTTTTAAAGTTGTATTTTTACCTTTTGTTTAAGAAATATTGTCTAAAAACAAAGTGGTATGTTGGTATCGGTGACCTTCCTCTACATGTATGTACATTTATCTAAATGTTTATACATCTTTATCCGACTAATGTAACGTTTCACGGAGGGAGGAAGAGATGGCAGTTAAAATTGATAATCACAATCTCGCCTTGAACTTTGACCTTTTCATCCGAAACCATCAATTCATTTCGCATCATGTGTAAGTTAATTATAATAAAGCTTATTATAAACTGTTTACAAATAACAGAAATGTCTTTTTGTTATAGTAAAATAAAATATCAGACAATTGTATTAAATTATATATTTTTTATTAAATAAAGTTATTAGTTGTAGTAGCAAACTTCTGTTGTAAACATTCTCCAAGATAAAATATATACATTATAATCTGCATCAGAGAGAGAGAGAGAGAAGGTCGGTACGCTTATCTGGAATAAGAGATTTCCTTTCTGAAGGTTTCTCTCTACTCGTAAATTATTATAAATCTCAGTATACGAAAACATTCTCCGATAAGATGTATCCCTTATCGTATAAATTTGTAGGAAGGAGTCTAATATTTCTCTTCTTGAGGAAACTATAAAAGTAGCGTTATGTTTACAAGTTGATCTTGACTTAAAATTCTTGTACTCTTAACGATTATCGACTTTACGGTTAAATTTTATAATTCATTCATTTGATCCTATCAACGGGTCATTAATTTTGGGCGTGCTTATTTTATGCTATTAATTTGTTGATTTATTAATACGTGCTGCTAATCATTCTACGTTTTACTGCACTCCTAGTATATACATATATACGTACATATACAGGGTGTTTCCAAATTAAATGGCAAAACTTCGGGAGCGTGTAGAGGAGTAAAAAACTAAGAAAAAAAGTCCTATAGACATATGCTCCTTTTTGCTTTGTTTCGCAGGAAATCACGAAAAAAGAAAAAAATATATTTAATTTATTATTTTAATTATTTTATTTATAAACTTTTTAATGAAGATTTTGTTCGAAATGTGCACCTCTTGCAGCAATACAAGCATTGCATCTGTCAAACACGGCTCTTGTAGCAGCCAGGCCTTTAAAGCATTACCGTTGCA
The DNA here is from genome assembly GCF_001594055.1 of Mycetomoellerius zeteki. NCBI lineage: Eukaryota > Metazoa > Arthropoda > Insecta > Hymenoptera > Formicidae > Mycetomoellerius > Mycetomoellerius zeteki. Next base: position 250,106 of record NW_017257371.1, on the reverse strand, counting down.
GAAACCGTATACAAAAACCATATCAGCATATTCACTATTAGAATACGTACGCGGCATATTGCAAAAGACAAAATTCATCTACTATTAAAGGCTTTCAAAGAGCGACTGACAAATTCATAACAGAAAGTGGAAAATGTAATCAAATATGTCGGTGCTAGATATGGCAAGAAATATAAACATTTTTTTTCGATTTCTCTGAAACGGAGCAAAAACGAGCATATGTCTATAGGACTTTTTTTCTTAGTTTTTTACTCCTCTACACGCTCCCGAAGTTTTGCGATTTAATTTGGAAACACCCTGTATATATATATTATATATAAAAGATTGAACTAGACTCTTGGAAATATGATCAAAGAATAATCAGTTATTGTAATTTTTGAAAAATAGCTAAATTTAAGTTAAAGGTACCAACTCTTAATATTAAAATCACAAATTGAGAAAGTATTTCTCAATTATTCCGTTTCTCTCTTAAATTAAGACGAAATAATAAATATTTTATGTTAAAGCTTTATGAAAAGATTCTAACAAAATATTTGCAAAGAATTAAGTATTATATGCTTTATAACAACAATTGTATAATAAAGAATTAACTATCACGCACATTTAATAAAGAAACATTAATTATAATTAATTTTAATTTCTTTTGCGATAAATATAAGACTCTTGCTAAACGTATAATAACAATTTGTTTGTCCAACTTTTTTTTGTTTGCCGAGTAAAATACGTACATACACAGTTTTGTGTGTGTGTGTGTGTGTGTGTGTGTGTGTATATTTACATATTAAAAGAAAATTAAAATTTTTTTAAACTCTAAGTTAGATATTTGTTAATCATTTCAAATTTTGACAAAAAATTTTATACTTATGAGATACGTACATTAACAGAATTAACATATGTATATCAAATTTCTCTCCAAAAAATATTTATTAAAGAGATCAATCTATTATTTTTTAAAAGACAACGTCATTAAAAATAATTGGCTTTTACAGAATAAAAATCATAATGTCCATGAAGAAATAATTCAATATAATAATAATAATAAAAAATATAATACAGTAAAATACTCATGTAAAACTTGAGTTATAAATAGCAACAAGTTCCGTTTCTTTTATCTATTTATCATTATTTGTATTAGTTGAGCAACAATTAAGGAACAAAATTAAAAAATGAGCTTTATATAAATATTTGAAAGAAATACTGTAATTCTGGAAATGCCGAGCATCTTGAAGCAAGCACAGATTCAAATAAATATGTGTAAAGCGGCCTTCTATAATGCAACGAGAGAAACACAGGTCGTTGTCGTCGTAGTGAGATAATAAGCACTTTGCCCCCTTCGATAAGAAACGCCTATAAAAGAGAGTATAATCCTCCATCCTACTCATCAGTTGTTTTCTAATCGACCAAAGAGGAAATACCAGCTTGAGATGAGGTACTTACTTTCGGTTATTTTAGCCGTCCTTTTGGTTACGGCAGAAGGCAACGTTGTACCCACTAGTGATGTCGGGAATCAGCAGACTGATACGCAACCTCTTCAATTGTCCGACCGCATCAAAGAGGCTCAAAATGTCATCAACGACTTGGGCGCACAACTTCAACAGAAGCTTCCCAACCAACAGGAGTTTCTCGATGCTATTAAGGAGCAAAGCACCAACTTATTCAACAATGTCCACACGTATCTCAAGAATATGTCTAATGAGGTAAATTTGAATATTTAACACACATACGCGCGCGCATACACACACACACACACACACACACATTTTTTACATACTTGGTACGTTAAATGTGTTTCATTGTAACTTGACGAATCAACTAAGCAAATGTTCGAGCGATTGTTAAAATGCATTTTGCATTTGGATATTTCAATTTTATCAAAATTATCTGTTTGGTATGTTACGACTTTTAAATGTATATGAAGATTAAAGGCTGACTTATTTGTTCGCAGTATCGGCGCTCTACATCCTCGCATACCTAGAGACCTAGAAATAGACGTATTTTCGAAATTAGAGATAAAAGAACATCGCCGCACCATCTAATTTTCCACATAGAGTGTAGAGGATTGTTTACTTTCTGAATAAATTGGCAAGAGAAAAGCCGATCAGCTTATCTATTCTTTTAAATTGATCCTCAAAGAGACAATCAATGCGAATGAGCAAAAGAGATAATCGCGATCGATATCAAAATCGAAAATAAGAAAATTTACAGTGCAATTTATACATATATGTAGATACAACGATTCAAAGTATCGTTTATATCGATGCGTTATGTAATATAACAAAAAGTTATAATCTTATTTAATATTATAACATGTTATTATAACATGTTTGTGTGTAAAAAACCAAAAACAAAAACAATTACAAGTAAACGATAAATTACACTTTTTTTACATGTTTTTTATTATTTCTGTACTTATACAATAGAATTTACTGATCCTAAATATATGTATATGAGGAGCACTCTTTCAAAATTTTGTCCAACATTTATAATTTTCAGAAAACGAGAAAGAAAGCCACAAAAAAATTACGCGCCTTACAGAAAATAATAATTTGTCAGTCAGTATAAAATGTGAAATATTCAACAAAATTGCTAAACAGTTGCTAAAAATACATAAACAAATACATTTTGTTCGTCTCTAGTTAAAGGACATAATGCACTTCGAATGTCAAGCACTTTTTTTCAGCACATAAATTAAGAGGATGCTGGAGTCGCCTATATTACCGATAAAACTAGCGTTTTTGATGTTTTGTTCCTGTCGAATTTCTTCGTAATGGTTTCACAGAATAAAAATTCCTTTTCCACGATTAAAATATACATGCTAATGTATTTGTGGTTGGGGTATTTTGTGTTCAAAGCTAGAAAAAATAAAAAAATACAAATTTTTTTATTCATTTTACCTCCAGCGTTGGTGGCCATACTGAGATAAAAATGGATAAAGAAATCTGTAATTTTTTATTTTTTCCAGCTTTGAACACAAAATACACCAACCACAAATACATTAGCATGTATATTTTAATCGTGGAAAAGGAATTTTTATTCTGTGAAACCATTACGAAGAAATTCGACAGGAACAAAAACATTAAAAACGCTAGTTTTATCGGTAATACAGGTGGCTCCAGCATCCCCTTAATGGTGTAGAAAAGCTTTCAGAGCATCGTATAGAGTAGCTTAAAATATAAATCTCTCAACACTGAACAGTATGCCTTTTTTAATCTAAAAAATGAAATTTTGGATAGAATGCATTTTGGAAGTCTGCTCTTCATATTCAAAAGGTATATAATATATACCTTTTCTTGTTAAGAATATAAGATAAGTACTCAATAGAATTACGCATAGCTTATATATACTTGAGAAACATCGCGCGCACTTAAAATTGTACAAATCGAATGAATCGATACTGTAACATAATAATGTTATCTTAATTTTCTCGGTTACGTATTTTCTATTAAATAAGTGTTATTAAAAATAAAATATTGAATAATATATTGTTACAAAAATTAAATATTGCGCACTATATTATTTCAATAATTGAGATAAATTTTAATGCATCTTGCATCATGCGCCTTAATTTGCATCTTGTTTTCACATCCGTGTACATTTAATTATATTTCGCATACATCTCTCGATACTTTCAATTTTTTCGAGAAAAATTCTGTGTTATTTTTAAAACTTGAGAAAAAACATTCTTAGCTGTACGCACACATGACCGATCGTTTGCAGATCAAGGCCAAGAGCCCTGAGTTGGAGAACGTTTGGACAAACATGAACAAAACACTGTCTGAAACATTCAGTAATTTAAACGTCAATCCTGAGACAACGGAGCAGCTAAGTCAGCTGCGTACCAACTTCCAAGAGGGTGTTCAGACTCTTGTGTCAGAATCAGAGAACGTTCTTAAGACCTTCAACGATAATTCCAGCAAGGTTCAGGAAGGTATCGCCAAATTTACCAAACAAGCGATCGACATGGCCGTGCAGGCTTCGCAGAACCTGAATAATCAGTTGCAGCAGGCCACGACACCACAACCAGAAAATTAAGAATACCAAATTATTCCTGCAAATTACTAGTGTGCGTAACATCTTGGATAAATTCGCGAGAAATTCAATTTCGCCAAGTCAGCCTAGTCTGCGTAATCTCGTGTCGTATCGTAAACATCGATAGCTGACGAATAATTAATAAAAGTACTTGATCATTGTCATCTTGTGATCTTTATTTGTTTCCCTAAATTATCATATTATTATCACATCATTCCAATAAGATATCTATTTCTTAATACTCTTATGTGATGCTCACTAATAATTGAAAATTGCATTTAGGCCGATATTCATAGATGTTTATTACTTAAGACCGTTGGATGTTATATTTAAGACTGTCTTAAGTACAGTCTTAAAACGTCAGGAATTAGAGGACCATATTAGCATTTTTAAGAAATATTATTTATAAGATGGTCTTAAAATAAGAACGAACCATGAATACAGCCCTTAGAATTGTGATTCACTATATCTTATAGCGAATTCGATTGGACGCACTCAGTGCGCACTGGTGCACATTAAAGCCGCCGTACACGAAATAACGTAAAAATATGTTTCTAAATAAACATAGAGATCGATTAAATCGTGAAATACTTAATACATTTTATTGTACTATTAGGTAAAATATGTATTTCATAATTCGAAATATTTGCATTTCATTTTTATACTTAAATTAAATTAGTGTACAACGGCTTTAATATGCACCAGTGCGCACTAGTTCTTCCAATCGAATTCGCCATTAGATTTATGCTGTCTTTCTTTTTTTTATTAATGAATCGATTCGTGTCGCGGAATCTATATAGGATAAAATTACTACATGTGGATCAGGCACTAATTCCGGATCACTTTTTGTATTTAAATAATAATAATATTTTTCATTAAATGGGGTATATATCACAAGATTCTTTAGCACTTGTTTTATCTCTTTTAAGTGTCAATTGAATTTAATTTATTAGGAATAGTGCTACACATTTTATTGATGTTGTTAATTAAATGTCGCTAATTAAATGTGCGAGGTTAACGAACGCATGTATCTTTAAAAATTCATTCAAAGTGTAATATCATAAGAATTGCTTTATGACTTTTATAGTAAATAAATAGCATTAAATTTCTTTAAAAAAATCAACGTTATAGTTGACATTAAATGTGTCCGCGGGTGTTGTTTAATCACTATGTTATAACGATACTTTTATTGCGTAAATTTATTATAAAAATGTTTAAAAACTTGTCAAATCTTACAAATGATGCCTTCCCGAAAAGATTTATTTGTTTTAAGCATCAAAATAGAATATAAAATAGTATACATGTCTACATGTAAAAAGTGTTACTATTTATAATTTAACTGTTTTTTTATTGCTAAATGTTTAATTATCATCAATTTTTTTAAATTATTATTGACTTTTAATTGTTACTAATTTAAAATAAACTTAAATGTGTTAAAATTGCATGATGATCCACAATTAGATCCTAGAACTAGATGTGGATCATCAATTATAATTTCGTTATATGTATAATATATTACAATATGCATTCGCAAATCATTTTTATTATCTTTACGGAATGTAGCAACGGTACCAAAAAAGATAAAGCATTTGGTGAATTGATCCGCAATTAGTACATGGGGTCTAATTGTGGATAATTGTCATTACTTTATTTAATTTAAATTAAAATATATAAAATGATAATGAAATGGAATAAAATCATTCATAATGTAATCTTTATGATCAATCATGGCTACTAAACATTTTATTAATTATTTAGATATTGTTCTGGATAAAAATATAAATTTTTTTAAGAGTAATCCACAACTACTGGTTTTACCCTATACATTCTAACTATACTAAATAAAGCCTTCAATTTCATGCAAAATAATGGATTTCTTTTTACTACACCTTATATTAATAATACATACATATAACTATACTATGGAGATAATTAGTACTATAAATTAATCAACAATTAATTAAAAGTGAAATTTTCATCTACAATAAAAGCTGGATGCTTGGTTACGTTAAGCGTACAACAATTCAATATTAAATTTCGTTAGAATAATTTTGTATCGTCTACCCAAATAGCACAGCAGCGTCGCTAAGCGTAAAAAAAGTGCTTATTTATACTTTTTCAGAGATTTCTTAATGCTTTGTAGGGAGTAGTTTAGAAAAAAAATATATACGTACTATTAAAAAATCCAACAATCTCATATTCCTTAAAAAACGTATGATCGACGTTTCCCGATAATCCGCCATATAATTATAAACGTCCACTTGATGGTTTCATTTCTTCTTCTTTTGGAAACTATCGATCAATTTTACATACAAAATAATTTTGACAATTCAGTTCACGATTCTCTCGAAGCCGCATGTATCTTAAAATAGTAGGATTAAATTGCTGCAGATCACTCCCGTCGTAAATAAATCGATATGGCATATGCCGATTACATTGAACGCAAATAATAATTCAAAGAATAAAGAAATAAAATTATATATAATTATACATATGTGATAAAATAAATATTATCCTAGGTATACAAACAAATAATAGAGAGCAGAGAACTATACATAAGTATATGTATATAAATGCTAGATATGTAATGTATAAAAGATCTGGACTTTAGATCTGAGCTTGCAGCAATTAAATTAATTATTGCGGTAACAATGTCATTGTTGATAAATATCAGAAGACGCGGTAGTGTCTTCTGCGGCCATGTTAAAAAAAAACTACTTCAAGATTAATGAAAATGAAATGAAAGACACTACAAGTCTCTTATCCCGAGCCACCAAAGTGCATTTTCGTAGAGGTTTATATTGGGAACATATATCGCAAAATTTCTATATTTATTATTTATTATTGCATATAATGTATTAGTAGCAATGAATGAGGGGTGAAAGCACAAGTGCAAAAATAGGAATCAACATTTTCTCAAATTTAGCACTTTTTATAATTGATTGTATTGGAAATTCGTATTCGTAGAATCCTTACTTTACTTTGCTACGTGAATAGTGAACGTGAAAATGAATCAAAATTAAAAATGATTTTCCGGATAATCGCTGTTGATGTATCGTGAGGCTTATCATATTTCCTGCAAACAGATAAATATTTGCAAACGCATGCTTGGTAATCGACATGAATATATATGATCTCATATAACGATGTCAAGGAGCAGAATTTCCGTATTCCAACGATATCAATGAAAATATCGTCAATATCGCGTTTCAAATGTCACATTTTGCATGACATCTAATTTTAAATTAAGAATTTAAAATAAAATTCAAACGCACACTATGATTGTAATAATTAATTAATTAATACATCGGTAACTCTCATCTCTCAAATGTATTGTGTTATGTTAAATATTATACAATATTAGACAATGGAGTATATAATTAAATATTAGATAATAGAGAATATGTATATATACACGCACATATATATATATATACACACACACACACATATGTATATAACACACACATATATATTAGATAATAAAGAATAAGAAATGTTGCATCTGTTTTTTCAGTCAACGTGGTCAAATATAAAACAATTTTTCTTCATCTGTTATTGGATTTAGTAACGACAAAACAAGTGATTACACCTAATCAGCGGATTCCGCTTTGCTTTCGCATTGCAAACGTCAGTCAAATCCACTTACTATAAGAAGAATTCGCCGATGTGACCTATAAATAAAAAAAATGTCAATTTTAATTGATCCAAAATTTGGATCAAATTTGGTATTAAAGCGATTCAAGGTTCATAATCCCTAATCCATTATTTCTGCAGACGTATTAAAGTCATTCTACATATTCAATCAAGTTAATTAATTTTAATGTAAAAGAATATTAATAAAATTATAAAAATGATTCCGTACGTCTATACACAATATGCAATCAAATGTGCACACATATACGATTCTTATAAAAGGATGCAAATCGTCGAATCGTCTCATTGTTAGTTAAGGATCCGATATATTGATCGAATCAGCGAGAGTGTATTATCCTTGTCAATTATTAATTTTTCGAGAAAAAACTTTGGAGTAGACGGTGTTACACGAAGAGATTAGTGAGCATTTCATTAAAATGGATATATTATTTTTCTCAGTCTCTGTTATGTGTATGGTAAGATCAAATAAAGTATAATAGAGCTATACATCAGCTACTGCACGCGCGCGAAATTGTTCTAATTCAATTTAATCAAAAAGATTATGACTTTAGTTTACGCCGAGCACTTGATATATTAATTAGTAACTTATTTCTATTAAATTATCTTTTTTAGCAATGTGTTTAAAGAATGATGTATTAAAATTGGTATAATAATACACCTTCAAATGATTAATTAAATATCAAGGATATGTTTACACGTATATCGCTGAAATTAAGATAATTCAATAGAAAATTACTAGTTGGTACCTGCTATATCAAGTGCACAATGTCAACTAGGCCAATAGTATACAGGGTGATCCGAAATTCCCGCATTCGAAGTACAGAACATGATACTTTATGCTAAAACAAACAACTTTTTCCATTAGTAAAATTGCGTCCGACAAGTAGTTTTTGCATGAGAGAACGTTAAAGTTAACAAATAACCGCAAAAATTATTTATCGGGCGCAATTTTGTTAAAAGAAAAAGTTGTTTGTTTTAGCATAAAGTATCATGTCCTCCGAATGTGGGAATTTTTGATCACCCTATATATCCTAGCTTTTTTAATAAAAATTAATTTTATCAAATCTTGCCAGATATCACTTGCAAATGCTGTGGAAATATCGGCGGAAAATAAATCTGAACAATTGTCCAGGAATTTATTGAAAAAAGAATCACAATTCCAAATAATATCAGACGTTGAAGACAGATCTGAAAGGATAAATCGTGGATTTGAAAAAATAATTGAGTTGGTCAATGTTTTGGACCAAATGGACAATTTTGTTTACGACAGAACAAAAAACATCATTCGCAAGCTCAATGCAATGTACAATATGGACGAAAATAAAATAAGTAGATATCGCGGATCTAATTCTAAAATCGTATAATAGAAAACAATTTCTTTAAAATAAAAAAAATGTATATATTAACTGTATAATATATATTTCAATAATTATGTAGTAATGTAATTATATTAATATTTGTAATAATTATATATTTTAATCAAAACTCATGAATTTTAATCTATTGGAGGATATTCATAGATTCTTATTTTAAGACTGTCTTAAATAATATCTTAAGGTACTTCGATTTCCGAAGCACTTTTCCGATCAGTCGCGACTGCGATTTTTACATTTTTCTCTGTCTTACCCAACGACATATGTACATAGACCAAACATTCTTGAAGCCAGAGCTACAAACCGTAGCTTGAAGCCGGAAATTGACAGTTTATGTGGCGTTTTGGACCCGTGATGTCTCTTTCTATTTTGATGAGAGCAGTGCGATAGAGTGAAATAGCACGGGTCCTAAACGCCACATAAACTGTCAATTTCCGGCTTCATCCCCCACCACTAAAAATCATAGGAATGCTTGGTCTACGTATATTGTTGGTCTTACCCCACCGTGGGGTCCCCACGTTACGGCTACGGCCGGTATTCATAGTCAGATCTTATATTCAAGACCGTCTTAAGTACAGTCTTAAGATGTCACGAACCAATCAGAGGGCCGCATTAGTATCTTAAGACATTACTTAAAACAGTCTCAAATATAAGAATCGACTATAAATACCGGCCTATATATATGAACTCTTTAGTCATAATACGTATAATATATGAAGAAAAGGAAGAAATTTGTATAGAATTAGTGAAATAATTTTACAAATAAGTTACGAGGCTAATTTGTAATAATGATAATTTAATTTCACTTAAACTTGTATCATTGATTATACTATATCTAAACATATCGCGCCACATTTTGACTAGCATTTAATTGGCTGGTCATGACATAAGAAGAATCCCAGCAAACGCTAAATATTCTTCAAATATTTATGAAATGTTCCTAAAATCTCAAAAAAACATTCCAAGAATATTCCAAAATATTCCGAATATTTATGGTATGTAAAAGAAACATTCAAATGTCGATTAAAAATTTAAAAATTTTGTATATCATTACATTTTTTCCGAAAATGTTCAATATATATTTCACACACATATGTTCCGCAAAATTTTAATTTTTCCAAAAATTTCAGGTCAGATCGTCCGTGAATCAGTCTTCAAACAAAATTTTACTTTGGAAAACACATTTAATGTGTTTTCACCTTGGAGCCCAATTTTGAGGCTCCCTTCACAGACGAAGTGCTCCTTATGTTCTCCCCCAGATGATTCTTATTTACGAGTAAATTCTCTTTGCCGCGGTCCTCTGTCGGCGGAGATGTGTACTGCTCACAGTATTCACACAATATTCTGAACATTTCATCGACATTTGCACATTCTGTGACGATTCTTTTACTGTTCCGGAACATTCGGTACATTGGTAATACGAATCGAACTTTCTGTGAATATTTAACGTTAGCCGGGATATGCGCATTGTAAGTTATCTTGATCTTGTCTTCTTACACCATGCGGGCTACAACATGCGATCAAAAAATTAAAAGAACTTTTTTTTTATAAGAAAATCAAAGTCATCTTTTAATAAAACATCAATAAAAGTGACATTTCGGTAGTGATTTGAATTCGTCTTGAGGATCTCTATAAAATATATTTTTTAAATAGCATCACATAATCTTTTTCCCATAATATTATAGAGATCCTCAAGACGAATTCAAATCACTACCGAAATGTCACTTTTATTGATGTTTTATTAATTTTATTGCATATTTTATTAAATAAGTATGTACGTGTAACGTAGACTGTAGATTTTCAGCGCTGTCAGTGAATTTTGGACTCAGCCATAGTCAGATCTTATATAAGGTGCATCCAGAAACACGACCGCTCACTGAGCGCTCAGTGAGCCATGATGTAAATATACAGGTGTAGTATTGCGCATATGATGTCACGTGTCATGACATAACGATCGTAGTGAGCCAATAAGAAATGCCCAGTAGTGCAGAGTGAAGTGGAGCGGAGTTCAAATGCTAAATGAATTGTATGTCATGAATATAATTAATCCTGTATCGGCACTGTGGGATTTTTAAGGCGTAATTGATATTTTGATTGTAAATTAAAAAAAACGGATATATGGCCAGATCGCGTACTAAGATAACTTGATAACATTGTATGTAAGAGGCCATTACTAAGCAGTCGTTAATATTTTACGGTCACGATTGTCACGAGTATACTCGTGTTATGTGTTCGAACGTACGTTACAGATCGCTCACGAATTTAACTGGTGCTCTCATCCTAACATTGCCGTACGGGATAGTTTTGATTTAAAACAGCTGGTCCTTAATGTGTTAATTGTTGTGTTGCTAAAAATAAGTTATGTCTGTGCTCTCAATGATCCTAAATGTAATCCGCGTTAATATTCATTCCAAAAAATGTTTTTGTACATTAATTACATCATAAATAAGCATATTTTCATAATTAAGGGACTGTAATATACACATATTATAGTAACCCTGATGAAAATAAAAATCGGAGCGTAAATCGGATGTAATGGGAGAGTAACAGAAGCGTAAACGAAACTTTTAGGAGGCGAAAATTGAAACATCAAAATGTAAAAAAAGCGTAAATACTTCTTTTACATTTCATTGTTCCAATTTTCGCCTTCTAGAAGTTTCATTTACGCTTCTGTTACTCTCCCATTATATTCGACTTATGCTCTGATTTTTATTTTCATCAGAGAAGAGCCAATTTTATTAATTTTTTGTATGAAAAAAGCTTGACTTTTGTACTCAAATTTTTTGCCTTTAACTTCTTCTAACGTTACAGCAATGCAGTGTATCACTTCGCAGCCATATTGAATTCTCACATCCTGGGCGATTTCTGATTGGCTCTACTTTAGACGACTGCGCATCCACGGGAATACTACACCTGTATATTTACGGCTGCGGTCCATTTGACGCTACAAACGCTTTGAAGCTTTTGAGCGACCAATCAGAACAAAGAATTTTGGTCTGATTGTTGAACTAATTGAGTAATCAAATAATGCTTCGAAGCGTTTGTAGCGTCAAATGGACCGCAGTCTACATCATGCAGTGAGCGGTTGTGCTTCTGGATGCACCTAGTCCCTAGAAGTAGAGAGTCTGGACATTCAGGATTCCCCGTGATTGGTGCATGTGACTTGGTGCTCTCACAATGGCAGCATCAATACGGAACCTTACTCACTCAGCGCGAACGGGAGGAAAATTAGAATCGAAATACATCGTACTCGGAATTTATAGTGGTATCACAGAAGTAATGATGTATGTGTATTTCCTAAAAAATTGAGAAATATATCTTTGGTGAAGGTTCTATGTATATTACATAGAACCTTCTATTACATAGAATATGTAATATACACTGGCTGGTTAAATTCACTACCACTATTAAAAATCTATAGTACACATAACGTGAACTATAATGCTTTTTATTTTTATTTGAACTTCTCGCATTTCTTGCATCTCGGTTCATCTTTTCTCTTTTCCTCTTTGCATTGTATGAAAAAGATAGAAAGTTGAACCGTGTCATTATTGTTTTTTTTTTACTTAAAAAAAGATTAGGAAACTTTTAGAGAGTTGCAAATAATTATAGCTAGACACATAAAAAATATTACTTATTTAATTTTTATATTGATTTAGAGATATTATATATTGCTATTATTATACTTATCACAAATTGATGTATATTAATAAAAAACTATGTTACATGATGCAGCAACCAATCAAAACACACACATACTATGGCTGCGGTCGCTATGTCGCTTGCAGCGCTGTATCAATTGTTCTTGTTTAATAAACAACAAGGATGAAACAACGCTTAAAGCGTTATGATCGCCAAAGCGAACACAACCTAGAGTACACACATATTCGCCGCCATTTTGAGAGCACTTCCGTTGAATGTCCAAACTCTCTACTTCCAGAGACTTTAGGCCGGAATCAGATTAGGCATTGAAGATTGAGATTGAAGATTGAAAGATTGAAATTTGATCAATCAAAACAATAGGAGCTAAAATTCCTTTACCCTCATTGGTCAAATTTCAATCTTTAATCTTTGATCTCAATCTTCAATGCGTAGTCTGATTCCGGTCTTAGGCCGGTATTTATAGTCGGTTCTTATTTCAAAACCATCTTAAGTAATCTTAAGTGTCTTAATACGCTAACGCGGCTCTCTGATTGGTTCATGACATCTCAAGGCTGAACTTAAGACGATCTTGAATATAAGAACTGACTATGAATACCAGCCTTAGATGCACCTATTCAAGACCGTCTTAAGTATATATACCGACCGACAGAAATGCCTTTACACATTTAAGATGCATGCGTTCGGAACACAGTCGATGCGCGCATATTAGACAAAGATAAAGTAAAGTCCTATATTTACTAAAGTGCCATAAGTAAAAAGTAAATGCATTCAGTACCACAACCGCTTACTGAGCGCTCAGAGAGCTCTTATATCTGTTTGGTCTATATTTTTAGTTCTAACGGAATATGCCAATCAGATACAAGAGCTCACTGAGCGCTCAGTAATGCCCGTGTCACACTACGCATTGGAGACTGAGGATTGCGAATTGAGAATTAAAATTCAGCCAATTAGAACGAAACGGATTAAACTTAAAATTACCTGATTGGTCGAATTCTAATCCTTAATTCGCAATCCTCAATCTCCAATGCGTAGTGTGACACGGACATAAGCGGTTGTAGTACTGAATACACCCATTAAGCTGGTTCTACATTAGTCGCATCGTAGCGTCGCAAGCGTTGCGGTCCAATTAACATCACTCTAGCTCGATTCTGATTAGACCATAACGCTTGCGACATGCTTGCGACACTGCGATGCGACTAACGTAGAACCAACTTTACATGCAAGTCGAGCGTCAAGCATCTGCGCAGAAGATTACTACTGATTACTGTGCAGAAGTTTGAATCTCCAGACTCCTGCGTAATAATCATCTGCACAGCTTCTTGATACGAAATGGTAAATTATGAGAGGTTATGTTCCGATATACATTTCTATCCTAACATATAATGCTAAAAATTTATATTTATTTACATTATACAGTGTAAACTACAAGATTTCACTATTAATGTATCTCGTACATTAAATTCAATTTCAGTAAAATTATTAAACATATCACTGCGCATGCTCTGCCGCTCGTCGCTTGACGCTGCCATGTAAAGGCATCTTAAAAGACTGCGTAAAATAAAAGGAAGAGAGAATAAGAATTTCAACCTATCAGAAACTGTGTATTTCACAATATATAATTTCTGATACATTGAAATTCTTATTCCCTGTTCCTTTTATTTTGCGCAGTTCCTAAGGCCGGAATCAGACTACGCATTGAATATTGAGATTGAAAATTAAAAGATTGAAATTTGACTAATCAAAACAATAGGAGCTAAAATTCCTTTGTCCTCACTAGTCAAATTTCAATTTTCAATCTTCAACCTCAATCTCTCTTGCGTAGTCTGATTCCGGCCTAAGATAATTCATCAATAGAAAGTTACTGGCCAGTATCCGTATCAAGTGCACAATGTAAACTAGGACAAAAATGGAAGACACCTTTGCATTACTTTTTAAGGTCGGAATCAGACTATGCATTGAAAATTGAGATTGAAGATTAAAAAATTCAAATTTGACCAATCGAAATGAAAGGAGCTAAAATTTCTTTATCCTTATTGGTCAAATTTCAATCTTCAATCTTCAACCTCAAATCAAAACAATAGAAGCTAAAATTCCTTTGCCCTCATTGGTCAAATTTCAATTTTCAATCTTCGATCTCAATTTTCAATGCGTAGTCTGATTCCGGCCTAAGGGTGCCGTCACATACAGTCCGCAATTCGTAATTCGCACCGGATGTCCGCAAAAGCATCTAGGGATTGCGTATGTATGTACGGCAGATATTTCTCACGTAATCCGCAACTACGTGAAAAGAGAGTGCAGTCTAGTGCACGTCAAAAAACAGACCATTTGTTGTATTTGCACTAATAACATATATCAAAGATCCATTATGCACTTCTAATTTCAAATTGTTGTCAAACAAATTAATCACTATTTATAAGCATTTATGGCATGTTTATTTTTGTTTGACGTCGGAGTGCAATTGTATTGCGTGCTTACATGCTCCTTGTGTTCCATGGAGCCGCAAAATGCGGACGTGTAAATGTAATATTTTTTATTTAAGAAGTTATACTGTTTATTTTTATTTTATTTTATAAGAAAATTACAGAATATATATTTTGATTTTAACAAAAGTTTTAATTATATCGTCAAATTTAGTCAAATAGATAAAATTAGGAAAAGCATTACCCCGGATCTACAATAGGGTTTTAAGCCTTAAGCCATAAGAAATGGGCGAATCACAGTCGATTATTCCTCTCGGATTTGATTATAATTGGTCAATTTCTTGTGGCTTAAGGCTTAAAACACCTATTGTAGATCCAGACTAATGCGGGGTCTACAATAGAAGTCGTAGCGGTCGTAGGGTCTTAAGTCATAAAAAATTCATCACAGTTTAGAAAATTGACCAATCACAGTTGATTATTCTTCTCATATTCGACCGTGATTGGTCAATTTTCTACGACTTAAGACCTTACGACTGCTACGACTTCTATTGTAGACCCCGCATAAGGCCGGAATCCATAATCCAATCTTAATCTCAAACAATGGGGTCGATTGTGTATCTCGAAATAAGGTGAAAATTACAAAAGTGAGCAAATTCACTGGAATACTCATAATTTAATTGGTGAATAACTAGTGAATTTGTTCACTTTTGTAATTTTCACCTCATTTCAAAATTCGCAATCGACTCCAATGACTGCGTTCAGCAGACTCAACAGTTTTGCAACCGTTTTATGATTGTCTGCTGAGATAGGACCATTCTTCTAGATCTAAAAGTATGATCCAATTAGCGCGAAGGAAACTTCCAACAGTTGCAAAACAACCGTTCTGCTGAACGCAGCCATTGTCTTAAGATGCTAATACGGCTCTCTGATTGGTTCAAGCACTAGCTTAAGACCATCTCGAGTCTTAAGCAACGTCTATGGATTTCGTACTATATCTAGAGCTTTAAGCTGGAAACACAATAGATACAGGCAATAGTCACAGGCAACAGGGAATAACTAGCCGTCCAATCGGAGCTCTGGGGTATAAGTTCGATATTATATCCCAGAGCTCTGATTGGATCTGGCTCGTTATTCCCTGTTGCCTGTGCCTATTGTCTGTGCCTATTGTGTTTAAGGCTTTAGATCCGAGCCCACAATTGCCTCGAGAGCGAACGAACCGGACGGACAGACGTTCACCAGGTGGCGACTGCGTCCAAGAGTCACCGTGATCAGGTTGATCAGGCGACTCGTAGGTACGTTGAAAGGTTGCGAGTCTGTCGTGTATCGTTCTGCCACATGTTGATTAGTTGAAAATAAGGAGAGATAGAAAAGCGCATCTTCACGGATTCTTCGCCGCCACACTTGGCTTGGCACACGACGTTCGCAGACCGTCATAGTTCGCACTTTACACTCTTCACGGTCGTCGGTACGTTCTCTCTCTTTCTTTCTTTCTTTCTCTCTCTCCCTCCCTCCCTCTCGCTCTTTCCTTCCTTCTCTTTTTCCCTTCCATAGACTAAAGTAAAGCCCCGTTGATGCCCGTTGGCCGAGAGTCGTTAGGCGAATCGTAGCACGTAACTTTCCGTATCCGTATTGATACTTTATCATCGAAGAGCAGCCGTCGCGTAGAGCGTTACGTCACGCGGTCGTTGACAATTGTCGTGAGACGAGCGTGATGCTTGTTTGAAGCGAGCTTTCGCGCTGACGCCTCGCGCCTTCTGTCGTGCACTTAGCACTTACACCCCCATCAAGCCGTCAGCGTATGTAACTACGTACATACATATCGCTTACACGCGTCCTCCGTTTCGACTGAGGGATTATCTTTGTGCTGTGATCGTAACAGCATTTCGCTCCTGTATCGAGTCGCGGTTTAAACGCAATTTTTGAGTTTGACGAGTTCGTCTTGTGCGTCGTGCATTGGTGCGCCCACTTTGTATTGTTTTGCATTTGAGCTCGTTTCAATATATAACCTAAAAGTCTTCGTGAATGTTGATAGTTGCCTCTTTTTCCTCTTCCTTCTCCTTATCCTTTATCTCGTCCTCGTATTCATCTTCGTTTTTATTTTCATCTTCACCCTCGTCCTTTTTCTTCATCTCGTCGCGTCAGTCGCCCCTGCAACAAGTCAAGCCGACGAACATAATAACGTCGCGTAAAGACATTCGTACATCCCGTACCCGTCCACGGACAAGAAAACGGATATTTTCGACGTCAAGCAGTCATCGGGAAAGTAGTCAAAATTCCGGTCCCTACTAGGAAACGAGAGGGCCTCCAACAAACCGGCGGCAGAAATCCATCAGCGATTGGCCAAGAACCATCAAGCAAAATGAACAGCAAGAGGAAGAATAACCGTACGAATAATAACAGGTACTGCCAATCACTTGGCTTTCCTCGTCAAGATCATAATAGCAGGTATAATATCCAAAACATAGCAACACATATCGACGATTGTGTATAGAAAAAAATAACGGTTTTTTTTTCGATCCATGTCATTTTCCAGATCTCCGCGAGCACGTGGACCACAAGAGAGGAATGTCGCAGCAGAGGGGGTTTATAACAATGCTCATTTTATGCATGCGGTTACTAGCCACGTTGGCAATACCGTACAGGTAGAGAATGATTATATTATTTATATATTCATTATGTTGTTATGTGTGATTCAATGTTAAATTCTTTTCTTTGTTTTCAGATTCAAACTCAAAATGGCTCGGTATATGAGGGCGTGTTTAGAACATTTTCGAGTCAATTTGACGTAGTGTTGGAGTTAGCTCATCGTGTAGAGAGCTCCGGAAAGATTTGCGTAGATAGCGTAGTAGAAAAATTAATTTTTAAACCACAAGACGTTGTTACTATATCTGCCAAGGACGTTGATTTAGATTATGCTATAAGAGATACTTTTCAAACGGACACAGCTATTAGTAAGTTTAATGGTTTGATCGGCGAGAAGGAACTCGAACCCTGGGATCCGCCGACTGCCATGAATGGAGCTGATTTAGAATTGGACGGTGCTGCTGTAAGCGCGTACATTTATTACGACTATTTTTAAGAGGACATTCTACTCTACTTATTATTAAATGAATTGCACGTAAAATTATCTAATTTTTAGAACGGTTGGGACGTCAACGAAATGTTTCGTAAAAATGAACAAGAATACGGAGTTCAAACGACATTTGAACCTTCTTTGGTCGGTTATACTCTACAACTACAACGTAAAGACACGAAAGATTACAAGGAACAAGAGCAAAAAGCTGCTGAAATAGCAAATGAGATCGAATCTCAACCGAATCATAAAGCTAGATTAGAACTAGAAAATGGCGATGAGGAGGAAAGATTTGCAGCTGTGGTAAGATTCAGATTATATCTCACAGAATTTGTCTTTTTATCCATCAAACTTGTCTTATTAGTTATCTGATTCTAGACGAGACCCACCGAAGGAAAATATATTCCACCGCCATTGAAAAAGAAAAATGGTAACACTAGCAAATTGATGAGATCCAGCGAACCTCCATCTTCGCCAGGAACCACAAGTAATAAGAATGTCTACAGTCAACCCCCTCCGTCCACGGTTACGGTAAATGTCCCACAACCGAGCATGTCGGTTGGAGTACAGCCTACTCATACCTCGGTACAACATCCGGTACCCTTAAATATGAGTATGCCGCCCAACGGAGTGGTTGTCACATATAATAATCCACCACCGCCGTTTGTGCCTCCACCGACGACGCAGTCACAGCAAGGTATATTATTTGAAATACATCGTGTAATATAGTTCAATTAATATAAATTAATAATAAAAGTGTTGAGAAGAGCTATGAACCATAAGAAAACAATATTTAAATAAAAGATATGATATAATTAATAAGAACTAAATAAAAAATAATACAAACGGCGTTTCTCGAGCCCGATCGGGTTATTCTCAATGTTAAACATACAAAGGTATATACATATTTAAAATATAAATTGGTAAATAAAAAGATAAAAAAATAAATACAGACTTCTAATGGATGTATACTGGTCACTAGATCGCATCCTGTTTGTCAAGCTGATATGAAGTCCAAAACAATGATAGAGTCGCGCGTATCATCAGATCTCAATATAAAAGGCTCCTTAACAAAGTCATTTAACAAAGTCGTTGTGCATATATTATTTGATATTGCTTGCTCTTGTAAAGAAGAAAATCAAACGGAAAACGTTATTGCTAATCTGCTTTACATTAAGATTATGTTTTTGACTAAATTAACTTTGCAAAGTTATCAACGTTGACAACGCTGCAATATATCACATATATGCAGAAACAATTTTCAGTTGATTACAGTTCTTTGTATATTTCTGTGGAATGATAAGTATGGCTCTTTTTACATAGCGAACGTGTAATGTAAGCCGCTATAGTAATTTCTTACGAAAAGCGATCACTTTGATGATTATATTATCGTTTTCTCGATATAGTAATCCAGCAGAATCAATCACAATCTCAAGTTACTCCTTCGATGCCGCAAGTAAGCTTCCCACCACAACAGACACCTCCGAATAAAATAAATACAGAAAAACGTGAGCGGCCTGGCAGACAGGTTTATCAAGCTGATAAAGCGCCACCAGCGCCATTTCCACAATCAAACGTTGCATCGTCTCAACAACAACAACAACAACAATCTACACATCAGCAACATACATCATTGACGCAACAAAACTCTGTAGAAGGACAAATAGTTATACATAAATCGGATCATAGAAAGGTACATATTCTCATTTAAATTCTTTTTTTTTTTTAAATCACGGAGCAACTTAAGTTTTTTACTTACTTTTTAAGGTTCCAACACCACGTGGAAGAGAAGAACAGCATTCGGAACTGAGACAATTCGCTGCAGAATTTAAATTAGCGGAATCGCAGGGATCTTCAGATACCCCTCAAATATCTAGAAAACAACAGCATCAGCATCAACAAGATGTGCATTCCGCTACCCCGATGAATCAGCCACATCACCAAGGTCCTCATCAACATACCAGTCCACAGCAGCAATCGCAGCAGCAGCCACCTACACAACAGCATACCAGTCCTCATCAGCAACATCAAACTGTACAAGAGGAACCAGTTACCAGTAAGCCTCCACCTGGTCCATTAGTAAGATCTACAAGTCCGCCTCAGCAGCAACAACAACAGCAGCAGCAGCAGCAGCAACAACAACAACAACAACAACAACAACAGCAGCAGCAACAACAACAGCAGCAACAGCAACAACCACCACCACAACAACAGCAACAACAACAACCACCGCCACCACAACCAGCTCAAACTCCTCAGAATACTTCGACAGTGCAACAATCTCCATCGGAGCCCGCGGTTGATAAGATAACTACTGCTTTTAAGAAATCTACTTTAAATCCAAACGCTAAAGAATTCAATCCAAATGCCAAACCATTCACGCCGGTAAGTAATGTATATTACTAGTTTGTTGTGAAAAGTTGAACTAGGTCTCTATTCTTGAAAAGAAACATATACGAAAAACTAGGGAAATACTATAGCATATGTAACATATGTTCCTAGTTTTTCGTATACTTTTTTTTTTCAAGAATAAAGTCCCTGGAATGGAAACAATATGATTTGTATTTTTACAATGTGTAGCGCTCACCTAGCACACCGACGCCTAGTCGGCCGCATACACCGCAAACTCCTCAGTATACAGGGGCGACTATGCCCGCAACCGTTGTTATGCCGGCATACGTAACGCCGACAGCTTTCAGTCAACCACCTACTCAACAAGTGGCAAGGTTCCGGAAGGGTCAGTATTCCTTGGGTATTCTTACACGATACATTTGTATCTCGAGTTTCTTTGTGCGTTTGTGATAATACGAATATAGTAATTGTATGGTTCGTAAGATTTAATTATTTATGTGTAATTATTATTTTTTTCAATATTAGTAGGGGTTTGAAAAACAGTTTTGTTTATTTTGTTGTTCTGAATAATTTGTTCTTGCGTACGAATCTTACATTCAACAAATTTGAAATCGCTCTTTCATCCAAGTTATTTTAAGATCAATTGTAGTTTTTTTTTTTCTTTTGCCGTTTCTGCCGATTGGCATAATTATATACGCACGCATAAACATAAAATAGAAATATATATATATATTATACGATTTTTACAGTACCTATGATGCAGCATCGTGCGCCAGATATAGCGTCTCAGATGCAAGTGGCCGCAGCAACGGGACAGCCGTTATTAGCGCCAGCTATACATCCATTCCAGGTGCCTTATCCAGGACAACCGGCGTATCAACAAATGGTACGAATGGTCCAGGCACCGCCGCCACCTCATATGGCCACTCCGTACCATCATCACCATGACTCGCAAGGGCCGCAAGCCCCCGGCATACAATATATGGGCCCGCACACTCATCCGCATCCTCATGTAGCCCAGCAGCCACCTAGCCAAACGCCGTCTCCAGCTAATCCGAATCAACCACATACACCGGGCGCTTATAATCCACCTGGCACTCCACAGCCTACATATCCGCAACCTCCTCCGCAAGGTCACGCGCCGAGCTATCCGATCATGTGCCCTATAATTCCATCTCATATACCGTCAATTCCACCACAACACATGCAATACCTGCCACCGCAGCCACCTCCGGGTGCGCAGCAGACTATACCCGTCATTTTACCGCACAATCAGTAGCTGCGGCATAAAGTAAAGGAAGAAAAGGAAAAGCGATAGTATTCTGAAAAGGTAGGATAAGACTTTCAAAATTGAGTTACTTTCATGATGGCGTGTCAATTGTTGGAACTTTCGAAGAGCCGCTCTTGCTTTAATTATGCGTTCTCGATTTATCGATCGCTAATCGATATAAATTAAGCATCAATCATCAACTTTCTGCGTTGATGAGCAGTTTTAAATTATAACTCTCACATACATTTACTGATTACAATGGGAGGAAAGAGAGGCCGATTATATTTTCAGCCAGTAATCAATGATATAAATATCCCGTATGGTACTATAAATGATTCTAAATGATTGGAGAGTGCCGACCATCTTGAAGGTAACTTGTTATTCAAATGTAGGTCGATCGTTGAATGACCTATGGCCTGTATTATTGAGTCCCGTAAAAAATCTTCTTGATTATTTTAATCAAGTTTTAAAATTGTAAAATGATAGTTTTCATCATTATGCAATTTCGCAAAATTCCCACGAGTTCACTTTTATCGGATTAGCATGTCTACCGGAGAAAGATTTAATGATCTTTTGGATCGTGCATTTTATCGAGTAGTGCTCAATGTGTGCAGAAAATATACCGCTCGCGTTTAATAGACATATTTTAAATTCAGCAGTTTTAATTTTATTATACATACAACATAACTTGCATTATATTGTAATATCAAGTAACAATTCGGTGGAAAAACAAGATCGATCACGCGCGAGTGAATACTTTCTCCCTTTCCCTTTCTCTGGCTTTTTTTCCCCATTCGTTGTTTTTAATCAAGATGATTATTGAAATTACACGAGAGAGAATATGGAAGTACATGTGGCATATTTTTCTGCCCGTGACTGCGTGTCGATTCCATTCATTAAGGAAGAATTTGGAGAAAAAAGAAGATAGGACGATCACACGACTCTTTCGAGTTAGATTTGAATGAAGCAAGCGATAACTAACAAAACTGGAGTACGGTTTGCAGGGTAAAACGCTAGCGAGATATGCGATTCTGCGATTTGTTGATAATGAGTTTTGTTACGAGATGTTGATACGCGCAGGATCTTTGAACGCGAAAGATTACATCGAGTATGCGAGATACAACATTTGCATACTGAATACAAATCGTGCTAACGTTAACGGTGCGAACAACAGACATTCGAGAGGTATATAATTTGCACGTTTTCACAATCGAGTTTATTATCCAAGTTTTAACAATTGATTTCAATAGTAAACTCTACATCTCGTGTTGCTATTCTGTTCGCCAATGGTTCGGTACGACTTGTTTTCCTTTCTTCTCATTTCCTAATGATACACGGTAACAGACGCAAAATCTAATAACGAGAAGCACGTTGTTGCAGAAGCTTAAAAAAGAAAAAAAAAAGGAAAAAAAAGCTCGATATTATTAGCTTTGTCGCTATCTTCAGATTGGCCTCTGTGTGTACGAGATGTAGGAAAGGAAACGTGGCGAGGCTTCATCATTTCTTATATTCAACAGTTACTTCATTACGTGACGGGTATCATGATACATCCGTTAGTAATTTTGATGAGAAAGAAAAGATAACGCCATACTTGGCAGAGACTTGTAATTAGTGAAGTAATGCGAGTTCTTGAATGACGAATCCTTTGCCTAATTATGTACCTCTGTCGACAAGTGAAAACGTGCGAATGCTTGATACCATGGACTTGGAAATCTATCTGAACGTAGCGTATACTGCCAATTAAGACAAGGGATGAAATCAGAGGCGTCGAAGAAAAAGAACATCAGCATCTCTCGTATCTCATTAATACCATTTGTTTGTTCTGCTCGAAGATGTGACCCAGAAAGAATAAAGAGGTAGCGCCGTACTCGCTCGATTAGATTCGAAAGGATAACTTAATATTTGTCGCGTTACAACGTGTAGAGTAAGAATTGTAACAAGTATGCGTGTACGATGTGTGAAAACATTTTCATTTTCGCGTGCCGTTGTACAGATGTTATCGAAATAAGGAAAAAGACAGGATAAAAAATAGGAAAAGACTAGAAAAAAAAGATCGTTTTATTCCGAGTTAGAGATATATGTGATGTCAAACGATCTATAAGAACAGGAATTTGATCCTGGCACAGGATACTGATGTCGAGTTGAATAGGAGAAAGGTGCAAAATATTTGATTTTTTTCTTTCCTAATCTCAAT
This sequence comes from Mycetomoellerius zeteki, assembly GCF_001594055.1. Classification (NCBI taxonomy): domain Eukaryota; kingdom Metazoa; phylum Arthropoda; class Insecta; order Hymenoptera; family Formicidae; genus Mycetomoellerius; species Mycetomoellerius zeteki. Next base: position 226,075 of record NW_017257371.1, on the reverse strand, counting down.
CGCTAATCTCCGATTCCCCTTGTAAAAGGCTGCGTTCAGATGAATTTTTCGTCCACGCTCGATACCGATTGGGAAAAGAAAGTTAAACAACTACGGCCTTAGACCTAATCGTGTATATAAATGGAAGGAAGCAAAAACAACTTTTGCCTGAGAGAGATAGTTGAATGTGTGGCATCGTTAAACAGATTTTATATTAAAGAGATTTAAAAAGAAGAAAAACATCAAAATAAAATCAATACGTTAAAAACCAATTTTCTAGCGCGTCTTTTTTTCTTCGAGCCCTTCATTTCTTCTCTCTCTCTCCTCTCCCTCCCACCTCTTCAATCTTTTTTTTGTCATTGGCTGCGTGATTTATTACGTTTACACGGTTCGATTTACGTCGAAATTATATATCAATATTATGAAGCTGGCCAATTATAATTATTCCTCTAAAGAATGGAATGACTGTAATTGGTTTCATAACATCGATGTTGTAACTTCGGTGTATCAAGCCGTGTAAACGTAGTCAGTGACTGCGTTCAGCAGATAAAATTAAATAAAAGTATTCTGTTACTCTAACACTGCTTTCCATTTGATGACACAAATCTACACAAGCATCGTTCTATCCTTCTTGACATTCAGAGAGTGACAAAGATAGAACGACACTTGTGTCGACTGTGTCTCTTAAAAAGAAAGCAGCCTAATATAAGATACTATTATTCATAATATATTCAAATATAAAAATATGAATAACGGAATACTTTTAAACATAGTGAAAGACACAGATTAAAAATGTTTAATGATTTCAAACTAATATTATTCCAGAGACCTGAACTACTATACTAATATCTTTTTCGATTGGGGTGCACTGGGTGCATTCAGTACTACAACTGCTCGCTGAGCGCTCAGTGAGCTCTTGCATCTGATTGGCATATTCCGTTAGAACTAAAAATATAGACCAAATAGATCAAGAACTCAGTGAGCAGTGTAGTACTGAATGCATCCATTGGCTGCACTCAGGTGTCAAGAGAGTGTTCGATTGGCAGTGCCAATGCGCACTTGGCTAGTGTCATGTGTTACATTTGATCGCATGATACTCGCGTAGTGCGCACTAAGTAGTACGAGATATTTTGATAGTGCCAGTAGATTCAGTGCACTGGATACATATAGTAAAAAATCATTACTTAAAGTTATGAGCATGAAATGTCGAGGTTATTTTTCTGTGTTCTTCCTACAGTCTAGTCAAGTCCTTTCACAACTTGAAATGGCACTTCAGCTTTAGCATTGAAAATCTTGGCGTGTTTTTTTGAACTTGCACTATTCAGTGCAACCCATGGAACTCGTCCAGTGTTGGTGTGAACTGAGTGCGCACTGGTGCGCACTAACTTTTTCCCAATCGAAAACGCTATTAGGTTAGTGTGCTTGGCAAGCAGGAAAGCAGCAAAGATCTATTACTGCTTGTACCAGGTCTGTCCATAAAATCATCAGTTGTAAAATGTGTGCTGCAAATTACATGATTTTTAGATGGCTTTAAATCTGTTTGTCCAATTGCCTCGATCCATTTTTTTAAATGGTCTTCTCGACTCAGAGGAAATCTGAAATAGTTATTCTTTGCTTTAGTTTAGACATAACCTTCAAATAATATGAAAGTGTCACGTTTACCAAATATATATCTAACTTACCTGAACAAATGAAACCCTTTTTTATTATTATTTTGGCAATTTTTTACATAGCAAGTGCTTGGCATTGTAATACTGATTTACTCGAGAATACTGATTTTCTCGAGCAAATATTAACGCGTTGTATACCGGCAACAGCGGCAACGGAAACACATCGACAATAAAATCGCAATAAATTAGTAAAAATCATCTATGCACTAAAATACACATGTTCGCCGCCATTTTGTTACGGTCAAACATGGCTGAAACCGGATATCCTGCCGCACACAGCACATTGGCGACTGTCACAATCAAGGGTGCGTTCCACTTAAGCTGGTTCTACATTATGGCCCGTCTACAATACACGTAGTAAGCTTGGTTTAAAAAGTAAGAATAAGAAATTGACCAATCACAGTCGATTATTCTTCTCACATTCGACTGTGATTGGTCAATTTCTTACTCTTCTTAAACCAAGCTTATTCCGCATATTGTAGACGACGCATTAGTCGCAGCGCGACGTCGTAAGCGTGTCGCAAGCGTTGTGGTTCAATCAGAATCAAGCTAGATCGATGTTGATTGGACCGCAACGCTCGCGACGCTACGATGCGATTAATGGCTGCGTTCAGCAGAACGTTTGTTTTGCAACTGTTGGAAGTTTCCTTCGCGCTGATTGGATCATACTTTTAGATCTAGAAGAATGGTCCTATCTCAACAGACAATCATAAAACGGTTGCAAAACTGTTGAGTCTGCTGAACGCAGCCAATGTAGAACCAGCTTCAACGTTCGCAATGCTCGCGAACATCATTTCATCCTTATCGTTTACAAATATTAAACAAGGATGAAATGATGCTCGCGAGCGTTGCGAACGTTAAGTGGAACGCGCCCCTAGTATAGACATCTGTGTTTATAATAAGGCCTGTTTTTTTTGGCTGAACTTTCCTCGTGAATAGAAAAGGAAGAAAGATGAACTGGTGCAAAAGTTCAGCCAAAAAGAACAGACCTATAGTTCAGTCCTTCAGTGGTGCGGACCATGCGGACCTTTTAAATAGGGCCACTGACATAATTTTTACAAAAATAGAAGAAATTGTTTGAATGTTTTTTGGAATAAACGGAGAGTAAAAAGAAAAAGAAGACAATCATAATGAAAACACAGAAGTGGGAGGAGTTAGATGTGGGACTGAGTGATTCTGTATTGACAACACTCAAACAGTTGGGATTTTTCAATATGACGCCTGTTCAGGTTTATATATTTATATATATTTATATATATATATATATATACACAAAACAGTGTTAATATATATGTATCATGCATGTAAATCGAACATGTTGGAAATGTATGTGAAAATATTGCAAAAGATTATATACTCGTTTACATATATCTATTGTTGTATTTATATATAGGCAACTTGCATACCTTTATTATTAAATGGTAAAGATGTTGCGGCAGAAGCAGTTACAGGCAGTGGCAAGACACTCGCTTTCCTTATTCCTCTATTGGAGATGTTACAAGTAATCTTTCATTATGTGCATTTATCTTTCTAAACATTTAAAAAAATGACATATTTTTTGAAACTTACATTATATACATATATATATAAAATGTTGATTTTATAAATTACATTCGATGCATTGAAAAGATATTGCTTGTGTCAAAAGATATAACAGATTAAGTGAAAGACTTAATTGATTTAGATATACTTAAAAATAGAAGTTAATTTCAATATAAAGAGTACTTTAATTTATTCTTCCTTTTGGTAAATTTAGTATAATTTAACAAAACGATTTATATATGCTATTCTAAAGATTTATGTAATTGTATTACATACAAAGTAAGCATATGTGTATTTTTTTAAATGTGTGCATAGAAACGAAATGAAAAATGGAAGACTATGGAAGTGGGAGCAATAATAGTCAGTCCTACAAGAGAATTGGCTATACAAATTAGTGAAATTCTAGAAGAGTTCTTAAAAAGAATTCCATTGTTAAAGCAAGTATTACTGGTTGGTGGTGTGACGCTTCAGAAAGATGCAGAAAAGTTGAAGAAAGGAGCAAATATTATTGTTGCCACACCTGGTAGATTGAAAGATATCTTGTCTAATTACATCAATTTGGGCCTGTATATAAAATCTTTGGTACGTATCTTATTCTCTTGTTATAATGTCATTTACATGGCACAGAGTCCTGAATTATTAACTAGGTATACTCTTATTCTTTCAGGAATTTCTTGTATTAGATGAGGCAGATAGATTATTAGACTTGGGATTCTCGGCGACTTTAGATAGTATTTTAAGCTATTTGCCACGTCTTAGAAGAACAGGATTATTTTCTGCAACACAGACGAAAGAGCTGCAGCAATTGATCAGAGCGGGACTGAGAAATCCAGCTTTGATTGTTGTGAAAGAAAAGTCTAATGTTTCCACGCCTGTAAATTTAAAAAATAGTTTTACAATTGTTCAGCTTGAATATAAGTTGCCAGTAATGATAGATTTTATACGTTCAGTAGGATTTAAAACAAAGTATATGATATTTTTACCTACCTGCGCGTGTGTGGATTATTTCAGTCGGGTTATACAGGCGTAAGGGCATAATTGAAAAATATTAAATATTAAACAAAATATTTTATATTTGCTGCTAAATTTCATACAACATATTTCATTTTACATCACATTTGCTTTTTTAAGAAATCGATTTTTTTCTAATTTTCTCTTCTGTCGAAAGTAATGGGATGCGTTCAAGAATTATACACCCAGATAACTCTGATGTACATTTTTGCTATAGTATACGCAACGTAAACTATAACATAGGCCGTGTTCGCTTGGCGCTCACAACGCTTTAAGCGTCGTTTCATTCTTATTGTTTATTAAATATTAAACAGGGACAATTGATGCTCATAAGCGCTGTAAGCAACAGCGACCGCAGTCCTAGAGTTATCTGGACATAATTCCTGACACATATTTCCACACCCACGGTGACGTTTTAAATCAAATTTGACAAAATATTCTTTGTATATAGGGATGCATCGGATATTCAGGAAATATTCGGTACCTGGTACTTTTTCACTATCCGATTGATAGCATTAATATCCGGTAATATATCCAGCTGAAATTTTTAATTAAAGGTTTGCGTCATTGATGCAGAATTCAATTCTCTGCAGCTGAACTTGTTGCACAGTTTATGCTTTTACAGTTATGGTGGTTTATACCGATAATCGAAATAGATTGTCACTGAAAAATGCTGAAATATTATTATCTGTCATAAAAAATTTGTTAATGTTATAAAATTTTTTTAACTTAAACTTTGAATATTTAGCAATTATACAGTTGAAACTGTATTGCAAACAACCCTGTTCCACAGCTGGACAATGTTTTTCTTTTTTTTTTTAATTTTGGAGAATTTGTGACAGATGTCTAGAAAATATCCAGTATTTGGCCGGATAATTGTCCTACCGGATATCCGGGGCATCCCTAATATAAATAGTTGTATTATGTTAATAAATATTACATATACACGCGTGCGCGCGCGCGTACACACACATACGTATATGTATAGACTTATGCATATTTACAGATTATTGCCATCGATAAACGTACTTGCCTTACACGGTAAAATGAAAAGTAAGAGATATAAAGTGTTTGATAAATTTCGATATGCCGAAAATGGCATTTTAATATGCACAGATGTAATGGCTCGTGGAATCGATATATCGGAAATAGACTGGGTGTTACAATATGATCCTCCCAGTACAGCCAGCAGTTTCGTACACAGGTAACATAGGCGTTACGTTACATGCATGGAAACAAATTTTAGTCAATATTTTGAAGATTTATTCTAAATTGTTATTTTTTAAATTGTTATTATTCTTTAAATTGTTATTTTTTATCGTATAGATGCGGTAGAACTGCGAGAATCGGTAATGAAGGAAACGCATTGCTATTTCTTCTAGAAACAGAGAGTGCATATGTAGATTTCATTAAAAGAAACCAAAAAGTCGAACTGCGTCAAATGGAAAGAGAATTAAACGAGGAGACTGTTGATGAATGCTTACAGTGCATGAGGCGGATGCAACAAAGGGATCGACTTATGTTTGATAAAGCCAATCGTGCCTTCGTTTCATACGTGCAGGCGTATAATAAACACGAATGTAATTTAATTCTACAGTTAAAAGATATCGATTTAGGAAAACTGGCGATGGGTTTCGGTCTTTTGAGAATGCCAAAAATGCCGGAGCTCAAAGGGAAGAACGTATCGTCTTTTATTGGTCCTGAAATTGATGTAAACACGATACCTTATGTACACAAACAACGTGAATTGCGCAGAATTAAAAGATTGAATGAGTATCGGAACACTGGTGTTTGGACAAATAATCAGAATAGATGTAAACAAAAACGAGCGGAATCTTGGTCTGAAACCAAAAAGAGAAAACTCGAGAGACGAGAAAAACGAAGTAAACGAAAGGAAAGGAAGGAATTGAAACAACAATTTTTGACAATTTCTAATAAAAAGAAGAGAAAACGAATAAGCGAGGAAGATGTTGAACAATTGGCGAAAGATGTAGCATTAATAAAAAAATTTAAGAAAAAGAAGGTAACATGTTTTTTCTGTGTTAAAAAAATAAGCCCCGCAGTCGTCTCTCTACTTTTGTACTTTTACATAATGTTTCTATTTAATTACAGATATCGCAAGAGGAATTTGATGCGGCTTTTCAAGTATGAAAATGTTAGACATATAATTGTACAAGACATACATATTTAAGAGATATATTTCGACTGAAACTCTCACTCTCTTGATATAATTTAATGTACGTGTTCTAAAAAAAATATACATATATATATATATACGTATAAAACTTGTGTAAAATGTAAACGCAGTTAGTATTTCCTTCTGATTCCTTTCCTTTGAGTTCTTCAATGATTTACTTACTAGATATTCGTATCGTTACACAAGTAAATGAAACATTCTAGAAATAGTTACACGTTTATGACAAATGTGACAAATATTTATTTGTGTGTACAGGAAATAAGGATTTCAGAGGAATTTATTTTCCTCGTCTTTGTTATATTATTAAGATTCACAAAGCACTGAAACGTGCTAATCAACGTACATACAATGAGACGCAAAGTGCCGCTTGGTCCCACTTGATGCTCGTATAGTGCTCGTCGTTACAGTAAGTATATCTTCGTTTGGTCTTTGACGAGGGTCCCCACTTCGCGGCGGGGCCGGAATAACGTAGTAGAGGGGAGTAAAAACAGGCGTGTGTGCGTGTGAATGCCAGCGTATGCCTGATCAGCCTGATACCTGCTTGACAGTGTGCGCTAGTGTGCGCACCCGAATGTGTGTGTATACATATAGCTTTTGAAAGGAAGAGACTGTTTATACCTCGAATACCTCCGAGTATTGGTACAAATAGTTGCTTTGATGATTCATGCACACTTGTGTTGTATGTGTATATCTCAAGTGACCACACAAGATAAGTTTGCACTGAAGATACAAGTCTGATGCTCAATTAAGTATATATTCTTCATGCTGGAGGATGGAGGAGGAAACGACAAATCGCCCAAAGTGGCTGTTGGAACTGGAAAATCGTAAGCAAAAGGTACATTTAATTTCAACATGTAATTTGATTTAATTTGATTCAAGAGATAGGAAAGAAATGTAACGTAGATACCTATACTATGTAAAATTAAGATTGAAAGTCAATTGATTGTTTTACGTTTGCTCAGTCACGTTTAGCGCACGAAGCTGGAGCTGGTGCACCATGCACAAACTGTAAGTCCACGTGTCCTGGTCTTGATCTTCATTTCTGGAGAAAAATTTGCAAGAACTGTAAATGTGGTCGGGACGATCACGATGTCGATGACGATCAATTCCCACAATTTGATCTACTATTTGGATCAAGCGGAAAATTTAAAAAGAAATCCATGCGTAAGTATTTTGTACATGTGTGCGTGTGCGCGTGTGTGCTTATATTAGAAAAATTGATCTTTAGGATTGCAAGTAAACAATAAGAAACAAAACGATGATGAAACTACATTCGAGTGGGTGCCGCCGGATACAACTAAAGAACTTGCTGTGGATTACATGAAAGCTTTGCCCACGGAGAAATTGCCGATTAAAGGATCAGTTGGTGCTGTTTTGAGAAGGCAGTTGTTGCAGAAACAACTACCGCTTCATGATATCGATTATAAAATTTGTGATCAACTTAGCGAGCAAGAGCAGAAACAGTTTGAAAAATATTTGGAAAACATAAAGAAATATGTAGGACAAGGCAAAGTGATGAAAGTAAGTAATGGCGACTTGATTACACATAAATTATTGTTATAGTTGCAGATTTGTAAGATGGTATAAGTATCGTAGATATTTATATTTATATATCCAAGACTTGCTTAAAGCGAATTTTCAAACATTTATTTTCGTATAATAAATAGCGCACATTTTGTTTTATATACCTAATAAAGATATTATTATTTTCACAGATGTTCGGTGCCCGTCCATTCGACTGTTCTCTAATGACACCTGTCAATGCAACTGATATGCAAAAGTACAGTCCACAGCATAAATCTCATATACTTTCCACTGGTGTTCAATTACGTACACCGAGTAGCTTCGCCATAAAAGGTCCGTATGTGAGGCACCTGTGTGACGCTCAAAATAAACAAGCCGCTGCTACAGCCATAAATAACAATGAGATCTTAATGAGAAGTACAGAAGAGTACAATTGTACATTGGATAATGTGTCCGCCAGTAGCAACATTGCGAGGTCGCAACCAATCGAAGGGAAATTGATTTGTGAAAACTTTCAACATGATACCGTATTGCAGGTAGACGAAAGGAAAGCTGCAGTAGATGACAAGATAATTAATTCTTCGATTTTCACACATCTTGCTGAGCAAGAAATCGTACCTGCTCGTGAAAAGCATACTTGTCGAAATTATGTACCTTATGGAGGAAATGCTTTCGAGCGACACGGAGAAACGTTGAATCACGTCGATACCACCATGTGCATCGCAACACATGGAGAAGTTATTAATGATGAGACAGTTTTCTCCGCGGAATCCATGTTTGCGGACGCGCTTCTTCCACCCAGTGCTATACACGCCAATGATATTATCGGAAGCACATTGGACGAGAAGGGATTGACATTTATAAGGGAGAAACTTGCCGATAAGTATAACGTCGCAAAAAATCCAGCAATGTGCGCTGTGTCTAAATTCTCCCGACCGTTAGACACAAGTGACATATTACGTCCACGTGATGGGGGAATTAAGGAAAATAACAATCCTGCATGTATCCTGCACGTCGACAAGCCTGTAGGGACAACACCTATTATCGCTACTATGAATTTACTCCCTGCGGCAAACCTCGCAGAAAAGGCAAAAGTAAGGAGTACTCCTTACGAAACAGAGAGAAAAATGTTCAATAAAGTCTCTCACTCTCAAGTAGCTGACTCGACCATTGTATCTGATAGTATCAAAAGAAACGAACAAAAGTCGCGATGCGACTTGCTGTCGAATAACAAAGCGGAAAATAATGATCCGTTGCTGACGGATACGTTTCAAGCGTTTTCCATTACGGAAAGCACTATGGATCCACACACATTATCGAACAAACATAATTCTACAGATCCCACGAATGTCCTATCGGCACAAACTCCTGATTCGCAAAATCCTATCGATGTATATATATCCAATCCGTTGCAAGCCGAGTTGAGTAGTTCGGTCCTGCAATCGTCCGTGATACATTCCGAACAGTTGCAAAACCAAGTGTTCCCTCACATCATTGGAGGTGATACCAATCAACGATATACACAACTTACGGACTCTCTACAAGATGCCATTGAAGGTTTAAAGATAGACTCGACAAAAATGCACAAGTGCGAAAAATGTCATGATAACATTCGTGTTGGAGACGTAGTCGTAATCGTGGAGAAGGCTAATAATGCATCCTGGCATCCTGGCTGCTTCGTTTGTTCAGTATGCAATGAATTGTTGGTGGATCTCGTGTATTTTTATTACAAGAATAACTTGTATTGCGGAAGAGATTTGGCTACGTTTCTCGGAATCCCTCGATGTTTCGCTTGCGATGAGGTAAGTAAACCATTCTTCCTATTTACTCTGATAGCAAAATGTTAGCAGTTTGGGGCCAAATTGACAGTAAACATTCATCAGAAGTTTACTACATTTCATTTTACTACAAAACCATAGCCATCTGTGTCTGCATTTGGCTATGGATTTGTCGACGAAGCCTGTTGACGGGCTATGCCAGCAGATTGGTGGCAGAAACCGAGTAGAGTCTGCTCGAATCAGGTTCTGCTCTCAATCTGTTATGCAAGACTTTGCTCGGTTTCTGCTACCAATCTGCTGACATAGCATATCTAGCAAGCTTTGTCATATTTCTGGCAACAATTTGGTGCCTTTCTGCAATCAAAAATTGGTAGCAGGTTCTGTTCAAAATCTGTCTCCGCAAGCTTTGCTATCAGGGTAAAAATTATATTTTATACTTACTTAACAATGGTGCTTCTGTTTTCTTGCAGTTGATCTTTGTACGAGAGTACACGGTTGCAGAGGGACACAATTATCACGTGAAGCATTTTTGTTGCTGGGACTGTGATATGCCATTGGCTGGGCAACAATATATTACCGAAAACGATCGACCACTATGCCTTCCTTGTTATCAAAAATCATATGCAAAAACATGTGCTGCTTGTAATATAGTGATTGCTGCTGATCAACAAGGAGTAGCTGTAAAAAATTTAAATTTTCATGCAACTCAAGCCTGCTTTTGCTGCTACAGCTGTAAGAGAAATTTACTCAACAGCAGAATGGCGATAAAGAAAGATAAATTGTTTTGCAGTAAAGAATGCATTGTCAAGTTTTTCAACTAGTAGATCAATAGGTAAACAAGATAGAAAAAGTCGCATTTTTTGCAGTTGTTTTTCTTGTAAGAAAAATACAATTATAAATCCATTGAGAATATAAGTAACAACTAAGAAATATCAAGTGTTACTTGCAAAAAAATTCGCCAATTCCCAAATTTTTTTCAGGTATTTTTTACTCAAAAATCTAGACAAGATATTAAAAAATTTTCTGATATAACTTTGAAATATAAATTGAAGTGTAAGCAATGTAAACGATATATTGTAAATTAGTTTTTCATGAGACTACATTTATTATTTTCTACAACTAGAAGTCGTGAAATCTATAGGGTAGATTTCTATAGAGAAGTATACCAATAGGGAGTAGTATGATGAAACTATTTTATTCCACTGATTTTCTTGTTAAAAATTCGCAAACACATGAGAATGTAAATGAATATATGCGGATGTTTATATCAACTTATTGCTAATAGATTGTCAATCTATTTGCATTATAGTTTTAAAGAAAAATGCTGAAAAAAACAATATTTTAGAAAGAGATGGAATTTAAATTTAAAAATAACATTTCAAAAATTTCCCTTAAGCACCGATAAAATTCCATGAAAATCCCTCATTTTCAATAATAAAAAAGAAATCCTCTGAAAATTCTAAGTTTTCCAGGTAATAAGTAAATATAAATCTTGAGTAAATATAAAAGATAAAATGCGTCATATTAATTATTAATAGGATTAAAAAGAGTGGAACCGTAATTAGTCTAAGTTGCGCTCTGTATTCCGTCCCGCACGAATATTGTGTAACATGATAAAGGATATATCAACATTTCTTGAGATTTTATAGCGCAAATCAATTTATAATTCAATCATTTATTGGATACAAGGAATTGTTAAAAATATTAGCTTGAGAGAGAGAGAGAGAGAG
>NW_017257371.1:209170-214556 GCF_001594055.1 Mycetomoellerius zeteki | reverse complement strand
TTTCCCTTCTACCTAAAAATTTAGTTGGATACATTTTTATATTATAGACCAAAGGGAAAGATATAGTATGGCTTTTCGTTGCTTTTTATAATTATATTTAAAGATATGAAAGATTTGTGATCGATGCTTTTTCCAACTGTCTTTAACATTAGCTGAAGCTGTATGTAGATTTGATGAAAAATAAATTGTTTTTTTTTATCTATATATTATACGCTACAAATCAATTTCTAATATGTACTTAAAAATATAATGTTATTTTTTCCATTTAAGCAAAACGCATCACTAATTTTAATCATTCGGTAGTATAAATCTGACAGAATTTCTTGTTTTTTATCTAGTTTTTTTTCTTATTTATGTACATAATGACATTTATCATTATTCGTACCAAATAGGTGTTACACAAATTCCAAAATCACCTTCTTCGTATACAAGTTATCAGCAACTTATCTTAACTAGGGGAATAATAAGTTAATACAATGAAAATAAAAATTTGTCTCCGTATTTTCACATATCAATATACCGCGTATTACTGATCATATTAATCAATCATGTCAGGTTACCTTCTCTAGCAGGTGCGCGTGGGGGTTGATCGATCACATTTTATAAATGTAATGCCTGTTGGAAAAGAAAGCCCAACATACTGTTAAATGTAATGGCTGCTAGAGAAGGTAGCTCAATATATTGACATTATTGACCAACATTGTCAATGTAATACGCGGCACATGAAAATTACTATTAATTGATAATTGCACACTATAATATAAAAAAACAATAACTATCGATATATGAAAAATTAAAAATACAAAATATTCTACATAGACGTGGACAGGCCAGCGTGCATAAATGCACAATTGTTGGCACCTGTTCTTTGATGTTTAAATACTTATATATTTATATTATCCAACATTTATGGATTATGAGAACATTCTATGTCCTCTATTCTCAGGGTTGGGTAAGTTAACTTTTTTTTTTAACTAAGTTAAGTTAAAGTTAACAGCCTTGAAAATTTAACTTAATTAAAATACAAATTAATCCATAATGAAATTAATTGAATTAAAAATTAAGTTAATGAAAAAAGTAATTGAAAAGTTAAAAGTTAAATTTGGTCCTAACAACCAACAAAAAAAAAGAAAGAAAAAGAAAAAGTTTTACCATTTTACATAATTTTTCGTATTTTTTCTTTCTCACAGCATATTTATTAAAGAATCTGGTTATTTTTGTTCAAAAGTAACTATTATACAATATAAAATTACTAAATTATATACTCATTATCCTCTCGCATTGTGTCTGAGGATTAACATAAAAAAAAAAATCAAATTAAAAATTAATAGTTATCAATAAAATGTAACTAAATTAAGTCAAAATTAATTAACTTTTTAACTTTTTAATTTAACTTTTATCTTTTTAATTTAGCACTACCCAACCCTGTCTATTCTGAATCACTATCAACAACAGTTTGAATAAGCCTAAATGTATTACGTTCTCGATATCGCAATGGTACGTCTGGAAGTGTCTTTTTAACGTTATCCATATTTCTTCGTGCGCGCGTAACTCGTCCTGAAATAAAAACAAATTCAACGTTGTGCGCAATGTCCATTATATAATAAATATAACATAGACAGCAAAACCATAATATTAACCTTCAGATATAATGTTTGACATATCCAATTCAGATACCTCCCTCATCTTTTCATTCTCTTCTCTCGCTCGTTTACATTTTTTCAACGATAGATGACCACTAATGCCGTTTTCCTTTAATAGTTCTTTTAGACGATTAATTTTTGCAGCGTTATTCTTACAATCCGCAAAAATGCGATTGTACGATTGAATTTTCACTCCAGCAACATTTAAATACCTCTTCAACTTCTGTATCTGTTCATTTCCATCCTGAAAATTTAATGCATACAACAGTAAAAAAATACATCCAAGTTTATATTATTGTAAGATCTATTTGTTAGTAAGAAACTTACAGCATTACTACGTCTTCCCCTTCTTTTCATAGATTTCTCTTCCTTTTCAGAATTATCACTTTCATTTTTATCGAATGATTCCCTGTCTGATAATTCTTCCTGTAGTCCATTTTTAATTTGAGTTGTTTTATTAGCTTTCTCTGCTGTAGTCATATCCTCATCATCAGATAGACATTCGGTATTTTTTGGGTGAGAATTTCTTATATCTTTACCTCGTCCTCTTTTTGATTCGACGGAGCGATGTTTGTCGGTTGATTTTTTCGTAGCTGGAGATTTTGTCATTTTCTTTTTCGTCCGTGGACTATAATCCTCATCTGAATTGCTATTCTGACTGTCCTCTGATCCAGAAGTCTTTAATTTACTAAAACTTGATCGCGAACCTTTTCTCTTTGCTGCTTTTTCCCTGTTTTTTTCTGATTTGATCTTCAATGTATCAGTGATTTGTTGCAAATCAGGCTTTTCTTCTGCTTCTGACGAACAGTCTAATTCCGATTCATTTGGCTCTGCCTTCACGATTATTGTTTTCGGTCGTGGTTTCACATCTTTTTCATTTTCGCTTTCAGAACTAGATTCTTCCTTATCACTCGCACATTCCACGGAAAGTTCCAGTCCATCTACCACTTCTGTGTCGACAATATGTTTCTTAGCAGTATGTTGTTTTTTCGTTTCATCCTCCTCTTTATTTTCTTCTCTAGCTATCGTTTTGTCATTTTCTTCTTTAACCTCATTGCCTCCTGTTGTTTCTTTCTCGTTTTTAGGAATAGACATCATACTTGCACTTATAATAGACTTTTGGACTGAATTATCCTATTTTTAGTATTAAGAAAAATAATTAAAATCATAGAATAACCTGTTTATTATATGGCTATTAAAGTCACCTAATAAACAGAATGTCTCATGTTCAAACTGATTCTAATATTACAAAACAGTGAGTTTAAATATGTTACAAAATATTAGACAGAAAATATAGCTAAAAGTAAAAAAATTTGCTATGTATGACAGAAAAAAGGGACATTATAGATAAGATACAAATGTAATGGTAAGAATGATAAAAAACACGATATAAAAAAAGAATCAATTTTCTCAGATTTTGTTAGTAACGTAAGTTCATATTGTATTCTTACCATGCTTTCCACAATTTCCTCTTTAATATTTATTTTTCCAGAATTTTTATTTAAAGTAATGTTATTCTCAGTTTTTTTTTCGTTTCCTCGCTTTACATCATCTCCTTGTTTCTCCTTATTCTTCCCATTCATGTCCGAATCAGATACCTCTTGTACACTTTGCTGATTTTCTCGATACAATTTATATTTTTCCACTTTCTCATAATATCTCTCTGTATTATTTTTCTCTGAAATAGTTTCAGGATTATCGTTCTCTAATATTTTTGACCGTTCACTAAATGAGCATCGCCGTTTTTTAGATAAATCTATTTCATCTTCAGAATCTTCAGAATCTCTTGGCCTTTTTTTTGATATGTTATCTGCAGAATCAGATGATAGTCTTAGTGTATCCATTTCTCCTTCCTCAATTTCATTGTGATCAGATTCTATCATTTTATAACAATAATCTGAAATAATTGAATATTTTATAGCCAAGTGTAATATTATAAATGATTGATGTAGAAAGCAAATGACAAATTGTCAGTATGTGTGACTACATATTTAGGAAAATGTATGTATAAATCTATATATAGAAAATTATCAAGCAAAACATAAATAATAAACTTCTACATTTTAATTTGATAAGAAGAAACTTTATTCCATACTGAGCACTTATTTTTCAACGACGAAATGTATCAAGGATATGCTGTTTCAATGTACGATGGACTGATCTTCCCAATTGTACATATCGAATGACATTCTGAGTTGACTAGAAAAGTTATTTCTTGTTTACAATTAATGGTGTGGAAAGAGAATTTAAAGTCGCAATTGAATGAATGACCTAATTATCGGTATTCCTATTCTACAAATCACACATGACACTTCGTTGTGGCAAAATATCGATAATTTTAAATTCTATGTATTGTGCTGTGTAACTTCAGTTACATACCATCGCACAAAATTCACTAATCATAATTATAAAATTCAACGATTCATGTATGTGTGATATGTGTATATATAGTACACACTCATATATACATTTGCGCGGCAAAATATACATGTATTGGACCAGGGTTGCCAGATTTTGGCGGCTTTTGCACTAAAGACCCGTCTACAATATACGTAGTAAGCTTGGTTTAAATAGAAATAACGGTTCCTGCACACTGGACGCGGAAACGCTTGCGGCGCGGCAAAATGTGACGCGGCAACCAATAAGCTTACAGCTCCTACATGTTCATTGGTTGCGTTCAGCAGACTCAACAGTTTTGCAACCGTTTTATGATTGTCTGCTGAGATAGGACCATTCTTCTAGATCTAAAAGTATGATCCAATTAGCGCGAAGGAAACTTCCAACAGTTGCAAAACAAACGTTCTGCTGAACGCAGCCATCGATTACCGCGTCGCATTTTGCCGCGCGATAAGCTTTTCCGCATCCAGTGTGCAGAAATCATAAGCCGTAAGAAATCAACGAATCATAAGTCCGGATCTACAATAAGTATTTTAAGACTTAAGCCGAAAGAAATTGACCAATTACAGTCGAATCCGAGGGGAATAATCGACTGTGATTCGCCCATTTCTTATGGCTTAAAGCTTAAAACCCTATTGTAGATCCGGGGTTAATCCCGGGGTTAAGCCTTAAGCCGTAAGAAATTGACCAATTACAGTCGAATTCGAGGAGAATAATCGACTATGGCTGCGTTCAGCAGAACGTTTGTTTTGCAACTGTTGGAAGTTTCCTTCGCGCTAATTGGATCATACTTTTAGATCTAGAAGAATGGTCCTATCTCAGCAGACAATCATAAAACGGTTGCAAAACTGTTGAGTCTGCTGAACGCAGCCTATGATTCATCCATTTCTTATGTCTTAAGGCCCAAAACTCTATTGTAGATCCGGGGTAAAGGCACTTAAAATGAGATATATAGATATATATATATATTTAGATAGATATATATTTGGCCTTGAAAAGAGAGAAAGCGAAGATGCCGAGTGCCAAAAGTGCAAGCAACGCGAACAGACCTAATCTTCAATGAGTAGTCTGATTCCGGCCTTAAGCCTTATGTCCACGATGCTAGAAATTGGTCCGAGATTTCGGAGAGAGAAAGAATTAACCAATCACATTTAAACAATTTAGTCACATGATCAATGCGATTGGTCAATTCTTTCTTCATCCGAGATCTCGGAAGGATTTCTAGCATCGTGGATACTGGGTTTTAAGGGGATCCTAAAGCCGCCCGTATTAAGCCCAGTGTCTACGATGCTAGAAATCCGTCCGAGATCTCGGATGAAGAAAGAATTGACCAATCGCATTGATCA